>NC_080172.1:22839838-23047866 GCF_950295315.1 Erinaceus europaeus | reverse complement strand
CCTACTGCGCTACCGCCTGACCCCCCGGAATTACTAAATTCTTTTTCTCCACATCCCTCAACCATTCATAGATTAGATTCAAATATAGTTTCCCAAATACATCTGTTCAGAATCTATACTTTTTTTTTAGGTTAGTCTGAAATGTCAGTAGAAACTCATTAAGTTCCATGAAATTACATAGCAAATGTCCAGGATTCTAGTACTGCTTTAATGCATTTTTACTCCAAGCTTTTGTGAAAGAAATCAGAGAGATAGCTCACAGAGTACCGCATTTACCCTGACAAGACATGGTTAAGGGCTATGACACCAAAGGGTGCTCTGGTGCTCTGATGTCTGTGTCTCTGTCTCTGCCTCTCTCTCTCAAAAAGTGACCCGGAACAGTAAAATCAGTATGAAGTCCTACAAAATAAAAATGCAAAAATTTGTAAAAACAAAATCTCCAATACTGCACTCCCAGATAAAAATATCAAGAAGTTAATACTCGAAATCGCGCTGTAGCGCAGCGGGTTAAGCGCAGGTGACACAAAGCGCAAAGATTGGCTTAAGGATCCCGGTTTGAGTCCTCGGCTCCCCACCTGCAGAGGAGTCCCTTCAGAGGTGGTAAAGCAAGTCTGCAGGTGTCTATCTTTCTCTCTCACTCTCTGTCTTCCCTTCCTCTCTCTATTTCTCTCTGTCCTATCTAACAAGGACAACATCAATAACAACAAAAATAATAACTACAAGAACAATTTTTAAAAAGGGCAACAGAAGGGAAAATAAATATAAAAAAGGTTTTTTAAAAAAAAGAAATTAATACTTAGAACACTTGTTCCTCTTAGTTAATGTGATATTCTACTATTTTACCTTAGGAAGTTTCTCTCACCTTTCTCCTGAATGTATCCTCCACATTAGGAATTAATCAGTTGCATCAAAACAAACTTTTACATATATACAGATATCACCAGTGAAAACTCTAGCATCAATTTGATCTTCAGCAAGTCACGATTCTCCCAGAGCATTTTTAAAGATAGAAACAGAGGAGCAGGGAGAGAATGAAGAAGACCACAACACCAAAACGTCCTTCCATATAGTGGATCAAATCCAGGTTACACACATGGTAAAGTAGCATATTTTAATTGTAAACATGTATACTTATTTTCTCTATGACAACAATTTAAGTGTTATTTAGGGAATTTAGTTGTGTTTAACAATATTTGTGACATTATGTGCTTGATAATCTGCTTGATGAAATATCATTTGAGGGTAAACTTTCCCAGACTACCCTAGAGCATTCTTTTGATATGCTCAGTTCTGTTTTTCCTAAGGAGCTCATTTTATTTATTTATTTATTTATTTATTCCCTTTTGTTGCCCTTATTTTTCATTGTTATAGTTATTATTGTTGTTATTGATGTCATCATTGTTGGCTAGGACAGAGAGAAATGGAGAGAGGAGGGGAAGAAAGAGACGGTGAGAGAAAGATAGACATCTGCAGACCTGCCTGACCGCCTGTGAAGTGACTCCCCTGCAGGTGGGGAGCGGGAAGCTCGAACCGGGATCCTTAACACTGGTCCTTGCACTTTGTGCCACCTGTGCTTAACCCGCTGTGCTACTGTGCGACTCCCAGGAGCTCATATTTCACCATAAAAGATTCACTTATTGTTTTACATCTATTGAGCTAAAATATCTGTTCACCTAGTTTTTCCATTGCTACAGCAAAGGTTTCTATTATAGTAGTTAATATGCAATGGCATATTAAACAAATTATGTACTTATTCTAACATCCAACTTTGTCATTTAAAAAGATCAAAACAATAGGAAAAAATTTCAAGACTGTGTATTTTGAAGACTTGTATTACATCCAATAACCTTTCAAAAACTTACAGAGCATCAAGATGAATCTTTAATAGATGAAATATTTAACAGTCTTTGGCACTATAGTGACAACTGTTATTTGACATGTCCCAACATACTTAATTTTCTTTCTTCCAAAGCACACCTCCTTATTCTGGCAAAACAGTGATAGACAGAAGAAGTGATAGAAACATCCTCCATAAATTGCAAAAAGGTTGTTCCATAAAACTTATGTTTAAAGTAAATATCTAAAAAACAACTTTATTTTTATAGTGTGAGTTTTTTTATTGTTATTATTATGTCTGACCTCATTTCCAAGTAACCCAGTTGAAAGTGTAGTTATGTATTGGGGGCACTTGTTTCCCCAACATTTAAAAAAATTCATGCATTATCTGAACAAAGAATTGAGGAGAGAGCATGGTTTTCAGGAATTTTAATTTTAATTTTATTCGGGAAAATTGAGAACATTCACATGTTAAGATGTGAAAGAGACAGAAAGAGAGAAGAGTTAATACTCACATGGTGACCTGGACAGAGCGAGAAAGCCCGAGAAACCCACAGGTCTTGCTTTTTTTCTTTTTCTTTTTTTGCCTCCAGGGTTATTCCTGGGGCTCTGTGCCTGCACCACAAATTCACTGTTCTTGGAGGCCATTTTTTCCCTTTTGTTGCCCTTGTTGTTTGTCATTGTTATTATTATTATTGTTATTGCTGTCATTGTTGTTGGATAGGACAGAGAAATCGTGGGAGGAGGGGAAGACAGAGAGGTGGAGAGAAAGACACCTATAGACCTGCTTCACTGCTTGTGAAGCGACCCCCCCCCCCCCCGGCAGGTGCCCCCCCCAGCGCAAACCCGGATACTTATGCTGATCTTTATGCTTCTCGCCCTGTGCTCTTAACCCACAGTGCTACAGCCCCGCCCCCAGGTCTAGCTTTTAACACCCAAGTCCCACCTCCACCTTTCCAAGCCACACCTGTCACCACTCCCATTTTCTGGGCAGTGCCCTCCAGGTTTTTCCTGTCCCTCAACAGTTAGATTAGTAAAATTATTGGTTTTTCCACACTACGATCATCATCTCTGGCATTATGCTATTCCACTGCAGAATACTGTGCCCCAGTATGGTTCCATAGCCCCCATGTCCACTTGGTCGATTCCAAATTATATTCCTCCATGAGGATAATTTCTGGAACCATCCGTTCCACCCGGTTCCATGGCTGCCAGTTCTTAGCAACATCGCCCCGCCAGATATTCGTCGGGATGCGGCATCTCATCTAAGTTCATTTCCCACGTCTACGCTCGACCGGACCTGCCAATATACGCGGATATCTTCGCCCACCCTGTCCAACGCTTGACTTCTCGTCACCCAATCTGGTCCCCTACGCCTACACTGAACTTCTCTGTTCCAGACTCTTGGAAACAGAGTTGGCAGTCAGCTGAGGTAAAGAACAAACACCTCATCACAGACCCCTGCAAGCGTCAACCCGGCTTTGACCTAGCACGTTATGATTGGGCCCTCCTCAATCGCTATCGAACAGGCCATGGCCGGTGCGCCACTATGTTCCATCGCTGGGGAGCCAGAGACGACCCGAACTGCTCCTGCAGCTACAGACAGACTATGACCCACACAGTCAACGACTGCCACCTCTCCAGATTCAAAGGAGGTCTCGAAACTTTACATCAGGCTCAACCTGATGCTGTTGACTGGCTACGGAAGAAGGGCAAACGCTAGAAGAAGAAGAATTGGTTTTTGTTTACTTGCTTTCATAAAAAAAACAATTACTATATCTTTGTAACTTCAAAATAGCTTCTTATTGTGTTATTCTTTATATACAGTCTCTATTAGAAACAGAGCTTCTAATGCTTCACCCACCCATCTTAGTGATTTGTGCACTATTTCTTCATCTTTCTATTAACACATTCTAGTGTTAGGGAGATACCCTTAGATTATAATGGCTACTATAGATTCCTGATTGATCACTCTAAAGTCTCTTCTGCATATAATGGCCTTAAACTATTTATTTAGTATTTTTCCTAAAATGTATTCATTAGAGCATTTTCTAATTCAGTTTCTGCCATTTCTGGCCAAAGCAGTAATTTTGTCTCTCAATCATATCTTACTTATATTTGAAACCCTGGCTCCCAATACCAACTATGTCTATAATAAGCAAATGTTTTTAATAGTTAAATTAAAGTTATGTCAGAGGCCAGGTGGTGATGCACCTGGCTGACACACATGTTACAATGCACAAGGAACAGGTTCGAGCCCCTAGTCCCCACCTGCAGGGGGAAAACTTTGCGAGTGGTGAAGCAGTGTTTCAGGTGTCTCTGTCTCTCTCCCTCTCTACCACCCCCTTCCTTCTCAATTTCTGTCTGTCTCTATCCAATAAATACATAAAGATAATACCAAAAAAATTAAAATAGGTTATGTCAGTAAGTACTAGATGAAGATAGTAAAATTAATATTGAAAAAAAAAAAGGAGAGCAAAGAAAGATAAAATATAATGATCCCTTACGATATCATCTGGTAGAATCCCATAGTTTAGTGATGAGTAAGTACACATAGCTTGAAAATAGTAAGTCATGAGTAAGGAAGATTCTGACTATAATAACTTTCTGCCTTTTCTAGAAAAGGCTGGCAGAGGTGGAAGTAGACAGCATAATGGTTATGCAAACAGACTCTTGTGCCTGAGGCTCCATAGTCACAGGTTGGATCCCCCACACGACCATAAACCAGAGCTGAGCAGTGCTATGGGAAAAGAAAGAAAGAAAGAAAGAAAGAAAGAAAGAAATAAAGGAAGGGAGAAAGAAAGAAAGAAAGAAAGAAAGAAAGGGAGAAAGAAAGAAAGAAAGAAAGAAAGAGAGAAAGAAAGAAAGAAAGAAAGAAAGGGAGAAAGAAAGAAAGAAAGGGAGAAAGAAAGAAAGGGAGAAAGAAAGAAAGAAAGGGAGAAAGAAAGAAAGAAAGAAAGAAAGGGAGAAAGAAAGAAAGAAAGGGAGAAAGAAAGAAAGGGAGAAAGAAAGAAAGAAAGAAAGAAAGAAAGAAAGAAAGAAAGAAAGAAAGAAAGAAAGAGGGGGTCGGGCAGTGGCGCAGTGGGTTAAGCGCACGTGGCGCAAAGCACAGGGACCAGCATAAGGATCCCCGTTAGAGCCCCCGGCTCCCCACCTGCAGGGGAGTCGCTTCACTGGAGGTGAAGCAGGTCTGCAGGTGTCTGTCTTTCTCTCCCCCTCTCTCTCTGTCTTCCCCTCCTCTCTCCATTTCTCTCTGTTCTATCCAACAACAAAGCAATGTCAACAATGGCAATAATAACTGCAATGAGGTTGCAACAACTAGGGCAACAAAAAGGGGAAAAAAATGGCCTCCAGGAGCGGTGGATTCATGGTGCAGGCACCGAGCCCAGCAATAAGCCTGGAGGAGAAAAAAAGAAAAAAAAAAGAAAGAAAGAAGGGAGGGAGGGAGGTTATCAATCAGGTTTTAAGGAATGATGAACAGCTTTTCATTTAAATAACAGCTAAAAATTATTTTTTTACTACTATTAAACCAATCCTACAACAAACAAATATTAAAAAGACTTATCACTATACAGAAGGAAAATGCTGAAAGTACTCTCTCATGTGGAGGCAAAATATAGAAACAAAGCAAGAGAACAATCAAAGTACAATGAAGCAAGCCTTTGGTCTTGGAATGCAGACATGAAAAAGGGTTGCAAGGATAGAGGGGGTCCAACAGACGTTGGTGGAGTGATATTGGTGCTTTGGTGGGAGGTGATATATGGCAGCACATCTTGAAGAGGAGAAATTTTGTACTGCTAGTACATTTAAAAGTCAGAGAGATAGGGTCAGATGGCAGTGCAGCGGGTTAAATGCACATGGTCCAAGCACAAGGACTTATAAGGATGAGGGTGGAGCTCCCCACCCCTAGCTCCCCACCTGGAGGGGGGTGGCTTCACAAACGGTGAAACAGGTCTGCAGGTGTCTATCTTTCTCTCCCCATGTGTCTTCCCCTCCTCTCTCAATTTCTTTCTGTGGGTCCCCTTCCCCCCCCCCTCCACCCGCCCCACATAACCCTGGAGGCAAAAAAAAAAAAAAAGTCAGAGAGATGACACAATGGTAGCACATCAGATTTCTGTGCCTGAGGATCAAAGGTTTCAGAGTCTATTTGTCACCACTATAAGCCTGAGCTGAGCAGTGTTCCTCCCTCCTTCCCTCCTACTCCTTCTCAATAAAATAAATAAATCTCTAAAATAAATAAAATGCCTTATATCTGAAACCAAGGTCACCTCAAAAACAAAACTATAATAAAAAATTTTAAGCAAAATCTCTTTATCTTTCTCTGGGCTCTGGAATCATCTATGTTTTTGAATCCTGAATACTGGTTTCCCAGCTAGGTAAGAATGAGGGATACTTTGATGTAGTCCCATAGGTTTATACTTGCCTTAGTCTTCCTTGTAATTGGATTCATTTCATTGAAAATGTCTTTAAAATTTATGCGGAAAAAAGTTCTTCCAATATTTTCCTCTAAGTATCTGATAGTTTCTGGTCTAACATCCAAGTCCTTGATCCACTTGGAATTTACTTTTGTATTTGGTGAAATACAGTGATTCAGCTTCATTCTTCTGCATGTTTCAACCCATTGTTTCCAACACCATTTGTTGAAGAGACTCTGCTTTCCCCATGTAATAGTCTGGGCCCCTTTGTCAAAGATTAGAAAAGCTTCTTCACAGCAAAAGAAACCACTACCCAAATCAAGAGACCCCTCACAGAATGGGAGAAGATCTTTACATGCCATACATCAGATAAGAGTTTAATAACCAACATATATAAAGAGCTTACCAGACTCAACAACAAGACAACAAATAACCCCATCCAAAAATGGGGGGAGGAATTGGACAGAATATTCACCACAGAAGAGATCCAAAAGGCCGAGAAACACATGAAAAAATGCTCCAAGTCTCTGATTGTCAGAGAAATGCAAATCAAGACAACAATGAGATATCACTTCACTCCTGTGAGAATGTCACACATCAGAAAAGGTAACAGCAGCAAATGCTGGAGAGGGTGTGGGGTCAAAGGAACCCTCCTGCACTGCTGGTGGGAATTTCAATTGGTCCAACCTCTGTGGAGAACAGTCTGGAGAACTCTCAGAAGGCTAGAAATAGACCTACCCTATGACCCTGCAATTCCCCTCCTGGGGATATATCCTAAGGAACCCAACACATCGATCCAAAAAGATCTGTGTACACGTATGTTCTTGGCAGCACAATTTGTAATAGCCAAAACCTGGAAGCAACCCAGGTGTCCAACAACAGATGAGTGGCTGAGCAAGTTGTGGTATATATACACAATGGAATACTACTCAGCTGTTAAAAATGGTGACTTCACCGTTTTCAGCCGATCTTGGATGGACCTTGAAAAAATCATGTTGAGTGAAATAAGTCAGAAACTGAAGGATGAATATGGGATGATCTCACTCTCAGGCCGAAGTTGAAAAACAAGATTAGAAAAGAAAACACAAGTCGAACCTGAAATGGAATTGGAGTATTACACCAAAGTAAAAGACTCTGGGGTGGGTGGATGGGTGGGGAGAATACAGGTCCATGAAAAATGATGAATGAAATAGTGGGGGTTGTATTGCTAAATGGGAATCTGGGGAATGTTATGCATGTAAAAAAAAAAAAAAAAAAAGAAGTAGAAACGCAAAGTGAAATTGACTGAGTTTGGAGTATGGCACCAAAGTAAGAAAGCAGAAGTATACTAGAGTTTGCAGTGAGTACCTCCCTAATACTTCCTCTCCACTTTTCCAAGCTCTGGGTCCATGATTGCTCAACAGTTTGTTTGGCTTTGTATGTTAACTCTCTTTTCAGTCACCAGGTTCCAGGTGTCATCAGGATGCCGGCCAGACTTCCCTGGATTGAAGACACCACCAATGTGTCCTGGAGCTCAGCTTCCCCAGAGACCCATCCTACTAGGGAAAGAGAGAGGCAGACTGGGAGTATGGACCGACCAGTCAACGCCCATGTTCAGCGAGGAAGCAATTACAGAAGCCAGACCTTCTACCTTCTGCAACCCTCAATGACCCTGGGTCCATGCTCCCAGAGGGATAGAGAATGGGAAAGCTATGAAAAAAAATTTTCATTTTATGAAAAAAAAGCTATGTTGAAAAAAATTTTATGATCCCAGATTTCTTGTTATTTGTTAGAAATTCTACTGATTTTACCTAAAGCTTCCATGTTTACAAAACATGTCTGGTTGATTGTTAACAGGAGCCCAGTAAGGAAGGCTCCAGGTACACCTTGTTGTCACAACTCCCTCCCCCTTGAGGCAAATATATGTAGAGTGTCAGAAAATTATAATGGCAGCCTACAGGCCTTGAGATTATGCAAAATGTGTATCTGTAACTCTGACCTCTGGCTACTTCCCTGAAGGGCTGTGATTTGTGCATAATGGAGTAACCTGAATATTTCATGAGGCATTACACAATTACACCTGACTAATGACAAAGACTATTGTAATCAAGGTTTAACACATTCTTCTTGTCTTCCACACCTTGAAAGTAATTTGTGCCTTGACAATTGCTCCTGAATTATGCTTTTTTAATTTTTTAATATGCATTTATTTATTTCCCTTTTGTTGCCCATGTTGTTTTAGTGCTGTAGTTATTGTTGTTGTTATTGATATCCTCATTGTTGGATAGGACAGAGAGAAATCGAGAGAAGAGGGGAAGACAGAGCGGGGGAAGGAAAGATAAGACACCTGCAGACCTGCTTCACTGGCTGTAAAGCAACTCCCCTGCAGGTGGGGAGCAGGGGGCTCAAACAGGAATCCTTACGCCGGACCTTGTGCTTTGCACCATGTGCACTTAACCCACTCCGCTACCGCCCAGCTCCCCTGAATTATGTTTTTACCTAAAAGCATCTTTGATCATTCTGTTCCTTTTGATGTGATGTGATTTTAATCAATGAATACTCTACCTAGAGTTCTAATCATTAGCATACCTGTCTAGGTGCTGTCCCTCCAGACTCCTCAGATTAACTATGAAGTGACTGAAGTTGTTTTCTCTCAACCCTGAGATGCTTTGGATCTCAGGGTCCAGGTATCTGGTAAAGATTATATACAGGTATATATTTAAGTGGGACATTCAGGAAAATTTGAGTAATCCACTACTGTTGGAACATAGTTTCAACACCATTTTCACTGTGAATCAGGTAGACAGTATTGGAAACCTAGCAGTGATATGGAACAAGATTTGAGGGCAGATGAATTATTGACTAAGGAAATAATCATGACAGTTCAAGTTACCAGAGGGGTTCTGAGCAAGATGGAGCTATTTACTCACTTGTCCACAAAAACAATCACTGTCATAACTTCTAAAATGTTTCTGATGTTTTTATTAATGGAAACTTCTAAAATGTTTCCTATGTTTTTATTAATGGAAATATAGTGAGGGTAGATAGCATAATGTTTATACAAGGAGACTCTTATGTCTGAGGCTACAAAGTCACAGGTTCAATCCCCTGCACCACCATAAAACAGCTGATCAGTGCTCTGGTAAAATAAATATACAACTATTTTACTAAAAGTAGGGTGATGACTTTTCAGAGTGAGTAGGGTACTAGGTGAATTAAGAAAGTCTTCCAAAATTTTCAATCTTATAATAACCTTTACAGGTAGGAGTCAACATTTTCCATCCTCATTCTGGAGATGAAATAAAAGAGACTGGAGGACATACCCAAAATCACCCCCCACACACACACACACACACACAAAGTAAGCAAGTGGGTGGTGCTATATTGTGTAATGTGTTGGAAGAGGAAGTATGTGAAATTTCTTTTTTTTTTTTTTTTAGTATGTGAAATTTCTAAGAGCAACTTGAGTAAGAGGTCAAAATTAAGACTCGTTTTCATATTTCCTCATTTGAATCAGGGCACAAGGTGTTTCTGTCTAATGTGGAAGCTGATCACCACCAGAAACAATTTCTGCCTAATTGTTCTCACTTCTCACCAACTGTGGCTAACTGGGGATTTCAAAGCTTGGGCTAGCTTCCTAGTCAGAGATCTTCTGATCTAAGTCCATAGTGTGGGCCCATTTTAGCTCAGTTGATGCTAGAAAAATCCACATTCTACATTTATACTTTCTCTGCTGAATTCTTTCATTAGAGTTGTTGGATATCATAGTCTAAAATAGAACAGAAATTTCTACAGGTGAGTGGGCAGTGGGACACCCAGCTGGATGTACACATTACCATGTACAAGGATCAGTGTTCAAGCCCCCCGTCCCCACCTGTTGAGGGGGAACCTTAAAGAATAGTGAAACCATACTTCAGGTCTCTATCTCTGTCTCCCTAATTCCACTCAATTTATCTCTATCCTGTCAAAAAAAATAGATTTTTATTAGTGATTTAATATTTATTCATAAAATTATGGGATGGGGGCCAGATGGTGGTGCACCTGGTTAAGTGCACATATTACCAGGCACAAGGATCCAGGTTCAAGCCTCCAGTCTTTACCTGCGGGGGGGGGGGGGGGGGGTAAGCTTCATGAAGGGTAAAGCAGTACTGCAGGTGTTTCTCTGTCTCTCTGTCTCTCTCTCCCCATCTCCCCCTCCCTGCCAATTTCTCTGTTCTATAAAATAAAATAAAGTTTAAAAATATTATGGTCATAGCTAGGAACATTCTAGGCTGCACTCATTTCAGGACTATTCTTCCTTGAGTGGTAGAGTATGTTGACCCAGCCTCCCTTCGGAGAATGAAGCAGTCCCCACCATTGTTGTTCTACGTTGAAGGCGAGGTCCTGTAGAAGCCCACGTGAGGGTTTGTAATGTTGTTCTTGATGGAGATGACCAGTGATGGTGGAGATAGGGATATATATCTTTATAAATTTTCCCATTTCTTCCACAATCCTGCCCTCTCCTCCAGATCAAACCTACAACACTGCCACTTCTGAATGTCCTTTTTTCCTCTTCTCTCTCTGGGTCCTGATGGAATTAGGGTTAAGAGTCCTCTGGTCATCTTCCCCTAACATTTCTTCCCCAGTAGGAATGTGGACCAAAAAATATATATATATATAGAGAGAGGGGATGCAAAAGGTGGAAAGTCTGACTTCTATAATTGCTTCTCTGCTGGACATGGGCATTGACAGGTCAATCCATGCCTCTCGACTATTTCTGTCTTTCCTTAATGGGGCAGGGCTCTGGAGAGGTGAGGTTCTGGGACACATTCATTGGTGAGGTCAACTGCCCCTGGGAGTCAGGATGGAATGATCATAGCATCTGCAACTGGGTGGCTGAAAGGGGGTACTCAAAGCATATCCTATCAAATATAAATTTATTTACTTATATATAAGTAAATAAATTGAGGAAAAATGTTAAAAAAGAAATCTTCACAAAATTCCTTAAATGGAACTGCCAGGCTACCTAAATAAAATCAGCGATTTTATTTGCCTAGTAAGCAAGAGATGAGAAATATCACTTTTTTATGTTGCAATATTACTTATTTAAAAGTATTTATTGAGCAATTATTATGTACAAGTATGTACTGCCCCTGCGGCTACAGACAGACGATGACCCACATAGTCAACAACTGCCACCTCTCCAGATTCAAAGGAAGTCTCGAAACTTTACATCAGGCTCAACCTGATGCTGTTGACTGGCTACGGAAGAAGGGCAAATGCTAGAAGAAGAATGTACAAGTAATCTTTTTTAGGAGCTAGAAATGTCTCTGTGGATACAGCAGATAAAATCATTGCTCTCACCTGATATTATAGTAAGACAAAACAAACATTAAACAAAAACTAAGTAAAACTCACACTATGAAATAACTGTGGAGATGGGTGGTGGCACAATGGTTGAGCACACACATTACAGAGCTCACGGACTTAAGTTCAAGCCCCCAGCCCCCACCTGCAGGGGGAAAGCTTTGCAAGTGGTAAAGCAGTATCGCTGAGGTCTCTCTGTCTCTCTCCCTCTCTATATTCCCCCTTCAGTCTCAATTTCTGGCTGTCTCTGTCAAATAAATAAAGATAATAAAAAATTAAATAAGAAAAAGAAAAGAATGAAAGAAATGTCATACTGTTCGATATTTGCTTTAAAATATACCAGAAAATGTGGCTTGAGAAAAGGTGTAGCAACAGAGTACAGGACCTACAAAGATGAAGTCCTGAGTTCAGTCCTTCAGACCGCATGTACCGGAGTGATATTCTGGCTTTCTCTTTTTCCTTTGTTAAAAAATAGATCTTCTGAAAAGTAGTAGAGGGGCCAGGTGGTGGCACACTTGGTTGAGTGCATATATTACAATGCACAAGGCCCCATGTTCAAGCCTCGGGTCCCCACCTGCAGGGGGAAAGCTTCACAAATGGTAATACAGTACTGCAGGTATCTCTCTGTCTCTTTGCCTCTCTGCCAGAGGCCAGCCCCAGCAGGCTATTAGTGTAACCTGAAAGATGAGGGGAGTTGGCACGGAATGAGAAACGAGTGAGTTGATGCTGAATCAAGCTCAAGCAGACAACTCTGTCATACTCAGGCAGAACTTTATAGTCTCATAAGGCTTAGCTCATTAAAACAAAAATCACCAAGGTATAGATTATTAAAACAAAAATCACCAAGGCTTTGGTCATTAATACAAAAATCACCAAGGCTTTGACTCTTAATACAAAAATCACCAAATAATAACATCACAGGTAGGGAACACCTCCTGCTTTGTGGAACATTCACATTCCGGGGGCACTTTTCTCCCTAGAGATCACATCACAGTCTCTATGTCTTCTGTTATTCCTATATCTGTATGCTAAGCAGATGTCCTATTGATTAAGATTAATATTCTACCTGTATGTTTATGTCATCCTCTTGCCCCTGTGCATCAGAAGCTGTGGTTCATAGAAAGTTCAAGCTTGTTGCGTTTCTAGGGGCCTTAAACAAATTGAGCAGCCCATTTTTCATAAAATCTGTTCCATGGTTTGATAAAGGAGTTTTGTTTTGTTCCTTACTGAGAAGGCAGCGAGGTGGTGCTGACCTGGCCAGCCTCTCCATAAAGTTAAGCTCTCTAGCTGGAATCTGTTTTCTGTGTATGCTCACTATGTGACCTAGGCTCTCGTGTACTATGCCTCCATAAGGAAGTGGGAGCATAGTGGTGGGTGGTAGATTAAAAGGCTCATTGTATCTAGGTGGGTACCATAACTTTCCATTTGTTAATTATGCTATGTAAGGTGGCCCCTCCACTGTGGGAACCACCAATCTTTCCCTATATTTTAGTGGAAATACTAAAGAAAGTCGTGTAGATAAAGGGGAAAACCATTGTTCCTATTGAAGCCTCCTGAAAAATTCTGCATTACTGATATTGCTTGTTCCATTATGATCAATCTTATAGAGTGCAGTGCAGGTTTTGTCATTACTTTTGTTATTGGTCAGGCTCTGAGCCTGGCCATAGGTAAATATTATTAAGACCACACAAAGCTTAATCCCACACAAAGCTTCATAGCAAAAGGCTTGATGGTTTCAGTTTGGCCTGGAGAGTCCAGCCGTGCTAAACTCCCTATGAAGCTGGTACTGTGTCAAGCAGCTTGCATGGCAGTGCCTGTGTGACCTCTCTATCTCTCCCTTCCTCTCAATTTCTGACTGACTCTATCCAATAAATAAATAAGGATAATGATTTTTTTTATGTAATAGGGATACAGTTTATACAAGATGAATCATATTGATGGTTACTGAAGTTTAGTGATAGAAGCAAGCAATTCACTATGCAGTAGCCCCTACACACACACACACACACACACACACACACACACACAGTGTTGTTAACTTGTGGCAAATGCTATAGAGAAAAGTACAGCAGAAGGACAAAGAATAGTTAAGGTACTAATATAAACAGTTAGCCAGGGAAAACCTGCTAAAGGTGAGCATCTGAGCAAAGATCAGTTAGATAAGGTCACATTTATTCACCATATTCAGATGTATAATGATAATAAAGTCTGTACATTGTCTATAATTTATCTGAACTATTGTAAGCCTTCATTCCTCCTCCATTTTGGGAAACAAGAAAAACATGTAAATTTAATTCAAGAAACCTCAGTCTAACCTGCTATGTCTCAGAGGTGCAGAATGAAACATACAGATGAAGCAATGTGGAGACATAAGCTGCTATTATCTATAAAGACCACAGCTTTGTAGGGGCCAGGTGGTGGCACACCTGGCACATATTACAGTCCACAAGGACCCGGGTTCAAGCCTCTGGACCCCACCTGCAGAGGGAAAGCTTCACGAACAGCAAAATTGACATAAAAAGGATGAGTAGCTAGATGGCTAGGGAACTGATAAAACAAACTGCAAAATATTACTTGTGAAAGCTAGGTGAAGGTATGTAGATATTTGGAGTGTAGTTCCTCCAGGTTTTTCTATACATTTCAACTTTTTGTCCACAATAAAAATATCAGGGAATAAGAGAGAGGCAGGCTGGGACTATGGATTGACCTGCCAACGCCCATGTTCAGCGGGGAAGCAATTACAGAAGCCAGACCTTCCACCTTCTGCACCCCACAATAACCTCGGGTCCATACTCCCAGAGAGTTAAACAGTAGGAAAGCTATCGGGTAGGGAAGGGGATACAGAGATATGGTGGTGGGAATTGTGTGGAGTTCTACCCCTCTTATCCTATGGTTTTGTCAATGTTTCCTTTTTATTAAATAAATAAATATCAGGGAATAAAATTTAATTTCTCTGTTCTTCTACACATTCAACAAAGACTGAGTAGAGTTACATTCCATAAGGTTCTTTTTTTAGGAAGCAATTTTTTATTATCTTTATTAACTGGATAGAGACAGCCAGAAATCAAGAGGGAAATGTTAAAGGAATAATCTGGGCAGGGGGGAACAGCCGCTGTCCCCCATTGTGAGAGTTCACCATCCCTTATCTCAATAATGACTTGAAAAGAGAGCATGATTATCCAGGTAATTTTAAACTTTTATTAAAAACAAAACATGCTGGTGCAAAGCGCAAGGACCAGCATAAGGATCCTGGTTCAAGCCCTCAGCTCCCCACCACCTGCAAGGGAGTCGTTTCACAGGCAGTGAAGCAGGTCTGCAGGTGTCTTTCTCTCCTCTTCTCTGTCTCCCTCTCCTCTCCTATCCAACAATAATAACTACATCAATAAAACAACAAGGGCAACAAAAGAAAATAAATAAATAAATATTTTTAAAATTATTTTAAAAAACATGTTAGGATATGAAAGGGGGGGAGAAAAAAAAGGGGAGACTGAGAACAGACTTATAGCCTTAATGGTCACATGGTAGTCCCAGAAAGAGAGAGTGTGTCCCCAAAAGTCAAGTCTTTTTAAAGCCAAAAAGCTCCACCTATACCTGCAACCACTCCCATTTTGGGGTAGTCCTTCTCTCCCTAAAGAGCTAGGGAGAGCTGGTCCTGGAGGTGTTATAGTGGATAAAAAGCAGTGGACACTCAAGTACGAGGTCCTGAGTTTGATCCCCTGCAGCACATATACCAGACTAATATCTGGTTCTTTCTGTCTCTCCTCCTTTCTTTCTCATCAATAAACAAAACCTTTAAAAGACAGAGAGGGAAAGAGACAGAGAGACACCTGGAACAGTGCTTTACCACTCACAAAGCAAGTAGAGACCAGGGTCCTTGTGCATTGTAACATGTTTGCTCAACCAGGTGCATCACTACCTGGCCCCTTCCAAATTGTTCTTACTCCACTGCCCAAGGGGATGGATTATCTTGAAAGATTGCCATGGTGGGAGTCTGGCTGTAACGCAGTGAGTTAAGAGCAGGTGGCGCAAAGTGCAAGGACAGGCATAAGGATCCCGGTTCAAGCCCCCAGTTCCCCACCTGCAGGGCAGTCACTTCACAAGTGGTGAAGCAGGTCTGCAGGTGACTTTCTCTCCCCATCTCGGTCTTCCCCTCCTTTCTCCATTTATCTCTGTCCTATCTAACAACAACGACATCAGTAATAACTACAACAATAAAACAACAAGGGCAACAAAAGGGAATAAATAAATACAAGAAAGAAAGGAAGGAAGAAAGAAAGAAAGAAAGAAAGAAAGAAAGAAAGAAAGAAAGAAAGAAAGATTGCCATGGCCAAGGAAAAAAGAACATGAATAGAGAAATTTGGGGGAACACAGACACTGCTGCACTGCACTAAAACACTTGTTCCCTATGCTTTTGGGGGAAGGAGATAAATGTTGCAAGATGAAAGGGGGGGGGAACACAGGTGGTGATGCACCAAGTTAAGCACATTTAATACTAAGCACAAGGACCTGTGCAAGGCTCTGGGTTTGAGTCCCCCCATCCCACCTGTAGTGGAGAAGCTTCAGGAGTGGTGAAACAGGTCTACAGGTCTACAGGTCTACACCCCCCCCCCCTAACTTTTTTTTTTCCAGAGCACTGCTCAGTTCTGGCTAATGATGGTGCAAGGGACTGAACCTGGGACTATGGAACCTCAGGCATGAGTGTCTCTTTGCATAACATTTATGCTATCTACTCCCCCACCCCTCTCTCTCTCCCTCTTTATCTCTCCTTCCCCTCTCCTCCACTTCTCTTTGTCCTATCTAATAAAATGGAGAAGAAAGAAAGAAAGGAAGACAGGAAAGAAGGAAGGAAAAGAGAGAGAAAGAAAGGAAGAAAGAAAGAGGAATTGTAACACTCTCTCATGTGAACTTCAACATGTGTGTTCTCAGTTATCCGAAAAGAAGGAAGGAAAAGAGAGAGAAAGAAAGGAAGAAAGAAAGAGGAATGGTAACACTCTCTCATGTGAACTTCAACATGTGTGTTCTCAGTTATCCTGAATAAAAGTTTAAAATTCCTGAAAATCATGCTTTCTCCTTGGTTCCTTGTTTAGTTTATGTGTGACAAATCTTTAATTTTACAGGGAACAAACTTGGTGAAGTTCCCCAATACAGTATTAATGGTTTCCAGTCAATACAGTTGCTGGTACATGTGTAAAATTTCTCAGTTTTCTGCAAAACATCCTCACTCCCAGCCTAGGTTTTCCTCCATAATCATGCACCAGGACCTGAAAGTCTACCCACCTCCACCCCAGAGTCCTTTATTTTGGTGCATGTTTTCATGGTCAAATCTATCATGTGTATCTTATCTTTCTTGCACAAATTCCCTCTGTCACCATCAAAATTACTTACTAATTTCTTTGTCTTTTTTCTCAAGTGATAGTAACAGGGTTTTCTGCCACTGTTTCACAAATGTCTTGTTATGAGATCATTATAGTGAGGAGGGATTCTGCTGCCCAGGCCACTGTGAGACCTATAGAATGTCAGTTACAACAGATCCTTGTGGTTTTAGTTCAACCTCTGCTTATCACCATAAGAATATAAACATTCTGCAGTGGTGTCAGCCTTATCTTTCACAATGTCTGAGTGACCTTATATTCAGTGGCTTCATATGCTCTGCCTTTTTTTTTTCCTTTTGTTGCCCTTGTTTTTTATTGTTGTTGTTGTTATTGATGTCGTCGTTAAGTTAGATAGGACAGACCTGCTTCACCACCTGTGAAGGAACTCCCCTGCAGGTGGGAAGCCAGAGGCTCAAACTGGGATCCTTAAGCCAGTCCTTGAGCTTTGTGCCACCTGTGCTTAACCCGCTGCGCTACCGCTCCCTGCTCTGCTTTTTTACAGCTTACATTATTACGAATCCATTCTCCAATATCTGGTAGTTTTCCTCAGATCTGTTCTTCTCAACAGCAAGAATTTGAACAGCTTGGCCCTTCAGATCTTCTCCTGAATTATCCAACGCCATCCATTCTTCCAGAAGCCAACTTGACATATGTCATTCTCATTGAATCCTCCTTTTTTGTAAAACCTTAGACCACTTTTTTCTTCTTTTTTTTTTTTTTCCCTTTTGGCTAGTATTTTCTAACTCAAATCACAATTTGTTGCAAATAGTATATTATAATTTTTAAGTATATAAAACAAGTTAAAATGCATTGCAGGTAATAAGAGTAAATTCTGTATGAATATTTTTTTCAACATATATATTTATATGAATGAACTGGCTGGTAACACAGTGTTTCCTAATGTGATTAATGGTGCTTTGAATGCCCAGTAGCTATCAGTCCTAGCTTTTGATATGTTAAATGTGAGGTTTCAAAAAGGAGTTTGGGAAACCTTTTCATTCTTCAGGTTTGCAAGACAATCATCCTGCCTGAAGGGTCAGGAAAGTCAGCTTTTGAGCTTAAAGCTCCTCAATGTCCTTTTTGGTGCGTTTTCTTTTGTATAATAGCCTCTGGTTTTTTTTTTGAGTAATTAGCCTCAAACTCAGGGAAAGGAAGGTTGAAGGGAAGTATTAAGTTGCATTAGTATAATTGTAAAATGTCACCCTACTAAACATGTCAGTTATGAGCCTTGGACTTTCAAATGGCTTTGCAGGTGCTTAAGCAAGAAAGGCAGTTTCTCCTTATTGATCCAAGGTTTATTCGAAGAGATAAAGTAGTGATGGTGTGCAGATCCCTTGGACAATTGTGAGAGAAGATTGTGTACCTACAGGAGAAGCAATATCTTTTTTTTTAAAAATACTCACTAATCTTGAATCTTAATCCTAAACTTGAATCTTGAAGTGATTTCATAATGAGTTTTCTGAACTCTGTCTCTGTCATTTTCTTCTAGATCTGTGTCTGCTGGTTGTGTTTTCTTTCTTTCTTTTGTTTTTTTAAATATTTATTTATTTTCCCGTTTGCTGCCCTTGTTGTGGTTATTGATGTCTTTGTTGTTGGATAGGACAGAGAGAAATGGAGAGAGGAGGGGAAGACAGAGAAGGGGAGAGAAAGATAGACACCTGCAGACCTGCTTCACCGCCTGTGAAGCGACTCCCCTGCAGGTGGGGAGCCGGGGGCTCGAACCGGGATCCTTACGCCGGTCCTTGTGCTTCGCGCCACGTGTGCCACCACCCGACTCCCGAGAAGCAATATCTTTAACAAGTTACTTCATTCAAGTGACTATGTCTAAATATTGGTGTATTGCACCAAAGTAGAAGACACTTGTGTGGCTGGAGGTGGGGGTGGGGGGATGGGTGGGTTAAGGTTCTGGAACATGATGGCAGAAGAGTACCTAGTGGGGGCTGAATTGTTATATAAAAATGAGTAATGTTACACATGTAAAAACTACTGTATTTTACTGTGAACTGGAAACCACTAATCCACTAATAAATTTTTTAAAATAAAGAATACGTCTAAATATTGTGGTTAACATTTCCCTCCCTCGTGTCTGATCATTATGGGGAGAATGAAAAACTGCTACCCCCACTTCAGAATAAGTTTTTGGTAAAACTGATCTTATGGGAGGGGTTCTGGAGGCAGAGTGAAGATTATCTTTGAAATAAAGTTTCTTAGGAAGTCAATTAATAGAAAATATAGATGGGGAGGTAGATGGCATAATGGTTATGCAAACAGACTCTCAGTCCTGAGGCTCCGAGGTTCAATCCCCCACGCCCTATAAACCAGAGCTGACCAGTGTTGTGGCAAAAAAAAAAAAAAAAAAGGAAAATGATCAAGATGGGAGCAAATTTGAAGGTCCTCTTTCATTCTGCCACCACCATCACAACAGAAACTACAACATACATGGAACAACCAGCATAAAAACAAACATAGAAGTCAGAAAAACTGGGTGAGGGTAGATAACACAATGACTATGCAAAGAAATTTTCATACCTGAGGCTCCAAAGTCACAGGTTCAATTCCCCACACCACCATAAGCCAGAGCTGAGCAGTGTTTTGGTAAAGACTAAAAATTTAAAAAATAAACATGTTTAAAAAAAAAATGAGAGAGTTTAAAAAAAAAAGTCAGAAAAACTAACAACAAGAGAAAAGAATCCTAGAATCTAGGCAGCAAGGACTAACATTTCCATAACAAAAGTAAAAATCCATTCTCCTGGGAGTCCAAAGGTAGGTAGCACTTAACAGTGGGTTAAGTGCAAGTGGCACAAAGCGCAAGGACCCACATAAGGATCCCGGTTCCAGCCCCAGGCTGCCCACCTGAAGGGGAGTCGCTTCACAGGGGGTGAAGCAGGTCTACAGGTATCTCTCTTTCTCTCCTCTCTGTCTTCTCCATTTCTCTCTGTCCTATCCAACAACAATGACATCAATAACAACAACAATAACTACAAAAAAAATCCATTCCCCAGACAGTTCCACAATACCAGACAAGATACCTACCACTGCAGCCATCTGCATTACATGGGCTCTCGACACCACCACTCAGTTGACTCAGCCAGATGCTTCTGCTACTGCTATCTGCCCAGTCCAGCAGAAAAAGGGGAAACAAAAAGCTATTATAAAACATGTTGCAAGCACAGACAAGTGAAACAGGACTACCTGCAATGATGAACCATGGTAGTAGCTTGAAGAAAATCCCAAATTCAACAAAGCTATGTAAACCTCCTAGTAGAGATTTCAAAGCAGCAGTCTTAAATATACACATTGAACTGCAACGAATTCAGAGAACTGAATAAATTCAGAGGAAATGTTGATTTACAGGATTTTTGCTATTACAAGGGTAAAGTTCTACATATCCCCTAGATAGGTATGAGTAAGTTTTTTTGGTTTTTTTTTTAAGATTTTATTTATTGATTGACAAGAAAGATAGGAGGAGAGAGAGAAAGAACCAGACATCACTCTGGTACATGTTCTGCCAGGGCTTGAACTCAGGACCTCATGCTTGAGAGTCAAGCACTTTATCCACTGCGCCACCTCCTGGACCACTTAAGTTTTTTTAATATTTATTTATTTATTCCCTTTTGTTGCCCTTGTTTTATTGTTGTAGTTATTATTGTTGTTATTAATGTCATTGTTGTTGGATAGGACAGAGAGAAATGGAGAGAGGAGGGGAAGACAGAGAAGGGAAGAGAAAGATAGACATCTGCAGACCTGCTTCACCACTTGTGAAGGGACTCCCCTGCAGGTGGGGAGCTGGGGGCTCGAACTGGGATCCGTAAGCCAGTCCTTGAGCTTTGCACCACCTGCACTTAACCCGCTGCACTACCACCTGACTCCCAGGATAAGTTTTATTGTCAGTCAAACTGTTGTCTTACTCCACCATAAGGACTTAGACTTAGGTCACAGCCTCCCTCTTCAAAAGCCACCCTTCCCCCTTCTGAGTCCCTGAATCTGCAATGATTGACTACAGCCCACTGAGGATTCACCCTGTGTTGTCCTTTGTTTTGCTTTTTAGATTCCATCTGTGAGTGAGATCATCTGGCACTTGTCCTTTTCCTTCTGAATCAGCTAACATGATTCCCTCTAGGTTCCATTCATGTTGTAGCAAAGAGAGTATGTTGCTTCTTACAGATGTATAATATTCCACTGTCTATACATGCTCCAACTTCTCTACATGCTCTAACTTCTCAACCATCACCTGTTCACACTTGGGCTGTTTCCAAATATTGGCTGTTACAAATAGCACTGCATGAATATGACTGAAGATAGATCTATTCAAGTAGGTGTGTTTGTGTTCTTTGGATAAATACCTAGGAGAGGCATTTTTGAATCATGTGGGGGGGGGGGGTTGACCTTTGATGTTTTCAGGAATTTCCAAATGGTTTTTCACAAGGGCTACAGTCATTTGCCACCTCCACCAATAATGCAGGAGAGTCTCTTTCTCTCCACATCCTTGCTAGCACTTGTTGTTTCTGTCCTTTCTGATGTAGGCCATTCTCATGGGGGTGATATGGTACCTATTGCTGTCTTGATTTACATTTCTCAGATAATTGGTGAATTTCAAATACCTTTTCACATGCCTATTGGTTATCCGGAACATGGAGAAGTGTCTACTCAGTTCTTTCTCCTTTTTTTTCTCCCCTTTTTTCTTTTATTCTTTTATATAAAAACTTTATTTGATATAACAGAGAGAAGTTGAGATGGAGGGGAGGTATAAAGAGGGAGGAGAGAGAGAAAACTGAGAGATATCTGCAGCACTGCTTTACCACTCATCAAGTTTTCTTCCTACAGGTGGGGGCTGGGGGTTTGAACCTGAGTCCTTGTGCAGAATAATACATGCACTTGCCAAAACCTGGAAGCAACCCAGGTGTCCAACAACAGATGAGTGGCTGAGCAAGTTGTGGTATATATACACAATGGAATACTACTCAGCTATTAAAAATGGTGACTTCACCGTTTTCAGTCGATCTTGGATGGAACTTGAAAAATTCATGTTAAATGAAATAAGTCAGAAACACAAGGATGAATATGGGATGATCTCACTCTCAGGCAGAAGTTGAAAAACAAGATCAGAAAAGAAAACACAAGTAGAACCTGAAATGGAATTGGTGTATTGCACCAAAGTAAAAGACTCTGGGGTGGGTGGGTGGGTGGGGAGAATACAGGTCCATGAAGGATGACAGAGGATCTAGTGGGGGTTGTATTGTTATATGGGAAACTGGGAAATGTTATGCATGTACAAACTATTGTATTTACTGTTGAATGTAAAACATTAATTCCCCAATAAAGAAATAAAAAATATATATATATGCACTTAACCAGGTGTACCACCACCTGGCCCAAATTTTCTTTTCTTCTTCTTCTTCTTTTTTTTTTGTTTTTGTTTTGGTGAGAGACAGGGAGAGAGAACCAAGAGAGGAGAGATACCACAGCACCTTCCACTGCTCATGAAGCTTCCCCTATGCATGCTGCTGTCATGTGGTGCTGGGGCTCACACCCAGGTCCTCTCTACCAGTGAGTCATCTTTTATATGGGCTTTTGTTTAGGCATCTTTTCAAATCCATTTTCTTTGTTTATTTTTAATGTTTTTTTTAAATTATTTTTTCCCTTTTGTTGCCCTTGTTGTTTTATTATGGTTGTAGTTATTATTATTGCTGTTGTTGATGTCGTCATTGTTGGATAGGACAGAGAAATGGAGAGAGGAGGGGAAGACAGAGAAGGGGAGAGAAAGATAGACACCTGCAGACCTGCTTCACTGCTTGTGAAGCAACTCCCCTGCAGGTGGGGACCCGGGGGCTCAAACCCTGATCCTTATGCTGCCCCTTATGCTTCGCCACCTGCGATTAACCCACTGCGCTACCTCCCAACTCCCTATTTTCTTTGTCTTTATCTCTTTCCTTCTCCCTCTCCACCAATCCCCCCTCCTCTATTTCTATCCCATTACTTGTCACTCACCAGTAAAAGAATTTTATTTTCTTTTTTTTGAACTATTTTTTTAAGATTTTATTTATTTTATTAATGAGAAAGATACAAGGAAAGACAGAGAGCCAGACATCACTCTGGTATGTGTGCTGCCAGGGATTGAACTCAGGACCTCATGCTTGAGAGTCTAGTTTTTTAGCCACTGCGCCACCTACTGGACCACAAGAATTTTCTTTTCTTTTTCTTTCTTTTTTTTATTTATTTCTTTATTGGGGAATTAATGTTTTACATTCAACAGTAAATACAATAGTTTGTACATGCATAACATTCCCCAGTTTCCCATATAACAATACAACCCCCACTATGTCATTTATCATCCTTCATGGACCTGTATTCTCCCCACCCACCCACACCAGAGTCTTTTACTTTGGTGTGATATGCCAATTACATTTCAGGTTCTACTTGTGTTTTCTTTTCTGATCTTGTTTTTCAACTTCTGCCTGAGAGTGAGATCATCCCATATTCATCCTTCTGTTTCTGATTTATTTAACATAACATGAATTTTTCAAAGTCCATCCAAGATCGACTGGAAACGATGAAGTCACCATTTTTAATAGCTAAGTAGTATTCCATTGTGTATATATACCACATCTCCACTATCTTCAGGAATTTTCCATCTATTCCCATTTTTTGTAGTGTTTTGATCATAAAGGGATGTTGTATTTTGTCAAAGGCTTTCTCTGCATCTATTGATATGACCATGTGGTTTTGGTCTTGCTTTTGTTGATGTGGTGGATCATGTTGATTGATTTACGTATATTAAACCAAACTTGCATGCCTGGGATAAACCCCACTTGGTCATGATGAACAATCTTTTTGATATACTGCTGTATCTGGTTGGCTAGAATTTTGTTCAATATTTTCACATCTATGTTCATCAGAGATATTGGTCTGTAGTTTTCTTTTTTGGTTGTGTCTCTGTCTGCTTTTGGTATTAGAGTGTTGTTGGCTTCATAGAAGCTGGCAGGGAGTATTCCAGTGTCTTCAATCTTCTGGAAGACTTTTAAAATTAGAGTTCTTAACTCTTCCTTGAAGGTTTTGTAGAATTCATTTGTAATACCATCTGGTCCAGGACTTTTATTTTTGGGGAGATTTTTGATAACTGTTTCAATTTCATTAGCTGTGATGGGCCTGTTCATGATATCCACTTCCTCTTTACTTAGTTTCGGAAGTTGGTAGGTATCTAGGAAATCATCCATTTCTTCCAGGTTCTCTAGCTTGGTGGCATATAGTTGTTCATAGAAGCCTTGCATGATATGTTGAATTTCTGCGGTGTCTGTTGTGATATCTCCTCTTTCATTTACTATCTGATTTATTTGGGTCTTCTCCATTTTTTGTTTTGTGAGTCTGGCTAAAGGTTTGTCGATTTTGTTTACTCTTTCGAAGAACCAACATTTACTTCTGTTGATCTTTTGTATGGTTTTCCTATTCTCAATGTTATTTATTTTTGCCCTAACTTTAGTGATTTCTGTCCTACTGGTTGCTTTAGGGTTCCTTTGTTGTTCTTCTTCTAGGTCTTTAAGATGTGCAATCAGGCTGTTTATTTGTGCTTTTTCTTGTTTCCTAATGTGTGCTTGTATAGCTATGAACTTCCCTCTCAGAACTGCCTTAGCTGTGTCCCAAATATTTTGATAGCTTGTTTCTTCATTTGCATTGAACTCTTGAAACATTTTGATTTCTTCCTTTTTTCCCTCTTTGACCCAGTAGTAGTTATGTAGTGTACTGTTGAGCTTCCACATTTTGGGACTCTTACTAATATTTTGTTGATTGTGAAGTGTTAGTTTAAATTTCACTGTGGTCTGAGAAGATGCTTAGGATGATTTCAGTGCTCTTGAATTGGCTGATGCTGTCTTTATGGCCTAATATATGGTCTATCCTTGAGAATGACCCATGTGGATTTGAGTAAAATGTGTATTCTTGTTTCTTGGGATGAATGACTCTGAAAATGTCCAATAGTTCTAGTTTATCTATCTCTTCATTTAGCTCCCTTATGTCTTTACTGATTTTCTTCCTGGATGATCTGTCAAGTTGAGAGAGTGGGGTGTTGAAGTCCCCTACTATGATTGTGTTACTGTTAATATATTGCTGTAGCTCTTTCAGTAGAAGTTTGATGTATTTAGATGGCTTCTCATTGGGTGCATAAGATGTTAATAATTGTTAAGTCCTCTTGATTGACTGATCCTCTGAGCATTAAGTAGTGTCCATTCCTATCTTGTTTAATCTTATCTATTTTCAAGTCTATCATGTCAGATATGAGAATAGCTGTTCCTGCCCTTTTTTGTGGGCCATTGGCTTGTATGATAGTTTTCCATCCTTTCAGTTTGAGTCTGTGTTTTTCTTGTTGAGTTAGGTGAGTTTCCTGTAGACAGCATATTGTTGGGTTGTGTTTTCTGATCCATCTTCCTACTCTGTGTCTTTTAATAGGTGAATTCAGGTCCTTGACATTTATTGATATCAAAGATTGAAGATATTTTAATGCCATTCTTGTAGAGTTTTAGAGTGTTTTGATATATGTCCTATTCGTGGTGGTCTGATTATTTATAGGAGACCTTTCAGAACTTCTTTCAGGGCAGGCTTGGTGATAGTTGATTCCTTCAACTGTTGCCTGTCTGAGAAGGTTTTGATGCCTCCATCTAGTCTGAATGACAGTCTAGCAGGATATAGTATTCTTGGTTGAAAGCCTTTCTCAAAGAATTTTCTTTTCTTATTACTGAGTTTTGTGAGTTCTTTATATCTCTTAGTTACTAGCCCTCTATTGGGTATGTGGCATATTTCCCATTCTGTCAGGTGTCTATTTTTTTTTTATTCTTCTTACTGTACATAAGTTTTTCAGCTTAATGTAGTCTCAATAGTTTTTGTTTTCTTTTGTTTTACTGTGGCTGGGCTCAAAACTCTGAAGACATATCTGAGATCAGATGAGATCAGGGATGTTCAGGGTGGTATGGCTGTAGACTGAAGACATTTCTGAAACATAAATCAAAAAGGGTTCTGTTGGGAGTCGGGCCGGTTAAATGTTTAGCACATGGCACTAAGCCCAAGGACCAGCTTAAGGATCCCAGTTCGAGCCCCGGCTCCCTACCTGCAAGGGAGTCGCTTCACAAGCGGTGAAGCAGGTCTGCAGGTGTCTTTCTTTTTCTCCCCTTTTCTGTCTGCCTCTCCTCTGTCCATTTCTCTCTGTCCTATCCAACAACAATGACATCAATAACAACAACAACAATAACTACAACAATAAAACAACAAGGGCAACAAAAGGGAATAAAAAGGGTTCTCTCAATGTTTCCTTCTATGTATGTTATGGCTTCTGGTCTAATATCTAAGTATTTTTTTTAATTTTGAGTTTACCTTTGTGCATGGTGATAAGTGGATTCATTCCTCTGTTTGTGGCCGTCCAATCTTCCCGATGCTATATATTAGAGGCTTTTAAAGAAAACATTTTAAAATGTTACCAAAATATAAGTTTGATCAAAATTGTAAATATGCATATTTTCTTTAAGCTTGCAACCAACTCTCTGCCCTAACTCACCTTCCTAGTTCTACTTTTCATGACTGACACTATCTTCCCAGAATTTAATATTCCTAGTCCACCCCATGTTAGCTATCAAGCTCCAGCAAAGATTAAGACATGGGCTCCAAGGAACACACTTAGAATAGACTTACATGCTTCTTTTCCCCCCTAAGGTCCCTACTTTTATCTGCTTTATCCCTACTCCTGTTTACTAAACAGTTTATTAAACATTCTACTCCTGCTTATTCAACTTTTTGTTCTGCTTTCCAGCATACTGCCTTTCAGACACCAAGTTGCGGATGCTACCATGGTTCCATGACTTCCCTGGGCAGATGACCTCACCAATTCTTCCTGGAACCTTACTTCTCCAGAGTCCAATCCCATGAGGAAAAGATAGAAAGAGGCTGGGGGCCTACCTGCCAATGCTCATGTCTAAGCTGAGAAACTATTACAGAAGCCAGAACTTCCACCTTCTGCTCCCCATGAAGAATTTGGTCCATATTCCCAGAGGGGTAAATGAAAAGAGAAGTAAACCAGAGGACCCTGTGCCCCCATTCCACCAGGATCTGAAGCACTGGTCACCAGGAATCTTTTTTTTTAATTGATTTAATTATGAATGACAAGTTCATTGGATAAGAGAGGTACAATTCCCCCATGTCTTCAACGGGAAACTTTCCTATTCTATATCTCTCTGGGAGAATGGACCCTGTATCATTATGGGGCGCAGAAGGTAGAAGTTCGCTTCTCCACTGGACATGAGCGTTGGTTGGCAAGTTGATCCATACTGCCAGCCTATTTCTGTCTTTGTCTTTCCCTAGTAGGGTAGGACTCCAGGAATCTTATTTTTATAGCATCACTGAAAGGGAAGTGAATCTGGAAAACATCAGAGGGAACCAAGCATTTTTTTTTCTTTTATCTGAGAAAGAAAAGGAAAAAAGGAAAGACACTCTGAAATAATAATAGGTATAGGAGTGATTTAGAAAGTAAGTGAAGGGGGGTCTGAAGGTAGTGCAGTGGGTAAGTACACATGGCACAAAGCTCAAGAACTGACACAAGGATCCCTGTTCGAGCCCCCGGCTTCCCACCTCCAAGTGGTGAAGCGACTATCTTTCTAGTCCCCCTCTGTCATCCCCTCCTCTCTCGATTTCTCTCTGTCCTGTCTAACAACAACCACATCAATAATAACAATAATAATAACCACAACAAGGGCAACAACAACAACAAAAATGCTTCCAGGTGCAGTGGATTCTTAGTGCAGGCACCAAGCCCCCCCAGCAATAACCCTGGAGGCAAAAAAAAAAAAAAAAAAAAGGAAGGGGAGTCTGGTGGTAGCCCAGCGGGTTAAGCACATGTGGCGCAAAGCCAGGGACCTGCATAAGGATCACTGTTCGAGTCCCTGGCTCCCACCTGCAGGGGAGTCACTTCACAAGTGGTGAAGCAGGTCTGCAGGTGTTTATCTTTCTCTCCCCCTCTCTGTCTTCCCCTCTTCTCTCCATTTATCTCTGTCCTATCTAACAATGACGACACCAATAACAACAAAAACAACTACAACAACAATAAAAAAACAAGGGCAACAAAAGAGAAAAAAATTAATATAAAGAAAAATTTTAAAATTGGGGAAAAAATCATATATATGTAATTATAGAATCAACTTATATCTGTATTGTGTGCTCTTAGCCAGGTGTGCCACCGCCTGGCCCCAGAACCAACTTATGTCTGATCCTGGGAGAACTACTCAAGTTTCCAATGAAGGGTATAGGGACACACAACTCTGGTAGCAAGAACCACATGGAACTATACCCCTATTATCTTATAATTTTGCAAATCAATATTAAATCTCTAGTAAAATTTTTTTTAAAAGAAAGAAACAGAAAGTCATTTGTTACTACATTACGAAGTTGATGCAAAGAAATAATGCGCAACATTGTGGACATCATGAATCCATGAAATTTTTTAAAAATATTTTATTTATTTATTTATTCCCTTTTCTTGCCCTTATTGTTTTGTTGTTGTTGTTGTTGTTTATGTCATTGTTGTTGGATAGGACAGAGAGAAATGGAGAGAGGAGAGGAAGATAAGAGTGGGAGAAAGGAAGACAGACACCTGCAGACCTGCTTCACCTCCTGTGAAGCAACTCCCCAGCAGGTGGGGAGCCAGGGGCTGGAACCGGAATCCTTACACCGGTCCTGGCGCCTCGCACCACGTGCACTTAACCCACTGTGCTACTGCCGGATTCCCGAATCCATGACATTTAATGTGAGTAATAATGCATAAAATGAATTTTAAAAAACATTTTTAAGATGCCACAAAGAACCAACGATTATCTGGTCACAATCTTGCTTCTTAAAAAAAAAAAAAATGCTGCAAGTTTGTTTCTATTACAGACATATCTGCCAAGATCTGAATATTCAAGTTTGTATCATATAATATACCTACTATTTAGCCACAGACAAGGTCAACAGATTCATTTCTCCTGGGGCACACCTCCAGTGCAACCATGGTGTCCTTTGGTCTTGGCATGTTGGTCTCAGATATGAAGTTCCTATAGAACCATCTATGGACCAGAATCTCTGTCTCTTTCCTTCCTCCCTCCCTTCCTCCCTTCCTTCTTTCCTTCCTACTTTCCTCCTCCATCCCTTCATCTGCTTCTCTCTCTCTCTCTCTCTCTCTCTCATGTAGTTTCTGGGGCTTTAGCACTCTGGGCCAAATTGTCGTCTTCTTCTCCTTCTCCTCTTTCTCCTTCTCCTTCTCCTTCTCCTTCTCCTTCTCCTTCTCCTTCTCCTTCTCCTTCTCCTTCTCCTCCTTCTCCTTCTCCTTCTCCTTCTCCTTCTCCTTCTCCTTCTCCTTCTCCTTCTCCTTCTCTTTCCCCTTCCCCTTCCTCTCCTCCTCCTCCTTCTTCTTCCCTTCTTTTTCTTCTTCTTCTTCTTCTTCTTCTTCCTCCTCCTCCTCCTCCTCCTCTTCTTCTTCCTCTTCTGCTTCTTCTTCTTCCTCTTCTGCTTCTTCTTCTTCTTCTTCTTCTTCTTCCTCCTCCTCCTCCTCCTCCTCCTCTTCTTCTTCCTCTTCTGCTTCTTCTTCTTCTTCTTCTTCTTCTTCTTCTTCTTCTTCTTTTCATTTTATTGAGGGGTTAATGGTTTACAGGATAGTTGTAGGGTGAGGGAGATAGCATAATGGTTATACAATGGATTCTCATGCCTGAGGTTCTGAGGTCCCAGCTTCAGTACCCCCCTCCCCCACACCACCATAAGCAAGAGCTGAGCAGTGCTCTGGTGTAAAACAAAGAAACAACAATAGCAACAGAATAGTTGTTGGCACACGGGTTAAATTTCTTATCTCCCTGTGATAGGCATCTGAAAAACATTCTCACCCCCAGCTTAGGTATTCCTCCACCACAGCAGGATCTGAAAGCCTGCCGCCTCCTATCAAACTACTCTCCTGTCTTGTGGTACGGGATAGGTTTCCTGTGGAAGATTCCCAAATATCTTTAACATCTCCAGACAACTAATGTTGCTAGTAGGTTTTTAATTCCTTTTGTTTCATATTACTTTGCTTTGTTTTCTTGTTTTATTCTGAACATAGCAATCAACATTTTTAATGTCCTTATTTCTACATTAAAAAACAGTTATTTCATTCAGTCAAAATCCTTGCATTGAGATATAGCATATATACTACAAAGTTCATTCTTTTAAAGTATAGTCAGTATCTGTATTAGTAAAGTCATAATGACCGACAACTGTTTATGTATTGAATGCCAGGTTTATGTGAGACTGCATATTCATGCATTCAGTCAAAGTTTTTAAACTACAAAGTGAACCTTCCTTACTTGTGACAGATAAACAAAGCAATGCTAGAAAAATATTTGTCCACCAAATAGAAATGAACCCAGACACCGTGAAAAGTGGAATATACATCTAAACATAAAGACAATGCAGAGGCCAGAAACATGAATCACTTCCTCTTTGGTTTAACCTGTTTTGCTTGTAACTAGATTAAATCTCTGCTATGGACTGGACAGATGTAGAATGGTTTCTAATCAGGCAGAACTTGAGATAATAGAATTTTAGATCTTCGGGTGCCATAGAGACCATCTTTATCTTATACCTCCACTGCACAGATCAGGAAGCCACAGACTAGAGAGAGTTCATGCAGGTCAAAGTCACAAACTAGGAGCAAAGCTTTCAGGGTTTTTGTGTTTGCTTTTAATGGTTTTTAATTTGTTATTTGGGTGGCCTTAATTCACAAATCCATAAGTGTTTTGAAGTACAATTTTTTTTTTTAAGATTTTATTATCAATGAGAAAGATAGGAAGAGAGAGAAAGAACCAGACATCACTCTGGCACATGTGCTGCTGGGGATCGAACTCAGGACCTAATGCTTGAGAGTTCAAAGCCTTATCACTGCACCACCTCCTGGACCACGAAGTACAATTTTTAGCTCCTCAAAAAGTACCACCGCCCTCACAGAAGCCTCCTTTGGACCACCTCTCCCCCCTAACACCCTCATATGCCCACTCCCAGACATTTGTTGACGTGAGTTCTATTAAATCCATGATTTCCTTTGGGCTTCACTTAGTTTCCTGGTTTTTCCCCTATGGCTAAAGTCATTTTTTGTTTGTTTGTTTTGTTTTGTTTTCATTTCATGTGAGTTCATTTATTATCCCTTGTAGGTCTGGTTCAAAGGTGATGAATTCTTTCAGCTATTATTTATCTGAAAAGCATTTTGTGTCTCCTTCAAACTTGGTTGATAATTTAGCAGGATAAAGTATTCTTAGGTGGAGGCATTTTTTTTTTTTTTATCCAGAACTTTGAATATATCTTGCCAGTTCTTTGTTGCTTTTAGTATTTCTGTTGAGAAATCTGCTGACATTCTTATGGGATTTCTTTCACAGGTGATTCTTTGCTTCTCTCTGGCAGCCTTTAGAATAATTACATTTGTTTTTAATCCTTGTTATTTTAACTAGGGTGTGCCTTGATAAACTTAGGTCTGAAATATTTTTTTAACTTTTTAATTTTATTTATTTATTCCCTTTGGTTGTCCTTGTTTTATTGTTGTAGTTATTATTGTCATCGCTGTTGGATAAGACAGAGAGAAATGGAAAAAGGAGAGAAAGACAGAGAAGGGGAAAGAAAGATAGACACCTGCAGACCTGCTTCACCACCTGTGAAGCGACTCCCCTGCAGGTGGGGAGGCGGGGTCTCGAACCGGGATTCTTAAGCCAGTCCTTGACCTTTGCGCCACCTGCACTTAACCAGCTCCATTACCACCCGACTCCCTGAAATAATTTTTATTGAATCTCTTTGAGGTTTCTGAATCTAGGGATTGACCATTTCTTTAATTTGGATAAACTCTAAAAATTTATTCAAATATGAATTCTATCCCTTCCTCTTTTTAAAAAATATTTATTTAATTTATTTATTCCCTTTTATTGCCCTTGTTTCTTCTTATTGCCCTTGTAGTTATTACTGTTGTTGTTGTCGTTGTTGGGTAGGACAGAGAGAAATGGAGAGAGGAGGGGAAGACAGAGAGGGGGAGAGAAAGATAGACACCTGCAGACCTGCTTCACCGCCTGTGAAGTGACACCCCTGCAGGTGGGGAGCTGGGGGCTCGAACCAGAATCCTTATGGGTCCTTGAGCTTTGCGCCACGTGCGCTTAACCCCCTGTGCTACAGCCCGACTCCCCTTTTCCTCTTTCTAGCTTCCTTTTTTTTTACTTCAATTATGTAAGTGTTCACTTACTGATATCAAATTTCTATACTGAGTTTACATAAAAGAAATATAAGAATAGATGATTATTACTAACTGAACACAAATACATTCATATTGAAAAACATTCTTCTGACCAAATTTTCTTTTTAATATTAACCTGGATTGAAAATCAAGTAGAATCTTCCTTAGAATACTTCATCTACAAAGAAAATTAAGGGGGGCCAAGTGGTGGGACACCTGGTTGAGTGCACACATCACAGTGTACAAGGACCCAGGTTCACGCCCCAGGTCCCCAGCTGCAAAGGGAAAGCTTTGCTAATGGTGAAGCAGTGCTGCAGGCATCTTTCTCTCTACCTCTATATCTCCCCCCTTCCCTCTCGATGTCTAATGGTCTCTATCAAGTAGATAAATAAAGATAATTTTAAAAAAAGAAAAGAAAAGAAAATTAAGTACTTGACCTTTTGGTCAAGATAGCAGAATAGGGAGACTCTATGTTTATCTTCTCCAGTGAGGTAAGTAAACTAAAGTGGGAATTATTTATTCTTTTCAATATTTTTATTTAGTTTATTTTAGTGAGAAAGAGTAGATACAGAGGGAAAGATACCAAGAGAGAGAAAAAGACCAGAACACTGCTCAATTCTGGTTTACGGTGGTGCTGGGGATTGAAGCTGGGATTTAAGAGCCTTGGGGTTAAAAGGCTTTTGCATAACCATTATGCTATCTTACTAGCCCTGGGAAATAATTTAAATAGAAGATATGCTGGAACCTTTGTGAACAGAATTTCCAGAGACCACCCCCCCCAAAAAAAAAAATAGCATCCAGATAGAGAGGAGAAAGACAAAAAGCTAGGACAGAAACCTCACCACACTGAAGTGAGCTGAAAATGAGAAAAGATTTATCAGGTGTGGAACTTTCCTTAGGGAATAGGGGTGGGGTGGGAGGTGAGGACTTGCATTAAGCCCCAACAACCCCAAGATAGGTACAACACTGGAGTGGGGCAGATGCCATTTTCTCTCTCTCTTTTTTTAATAAAATGTTTCTATTATCTTTATTTCAGAGATAGACAGAAATTGAGAAGAAGGAAGTTATAGAGAGGGAGAGACAGAAAGGTTAGAGAGACACCTGCAGCACTGCTTCACTACTCCTGCAGGTGGGGACTGGAGGTTTAAACCTGGGTCCTTGCTCCTTGTAACGTGCTCAACCAGGTGCACCACCACCTGACCCCAATGCCATTTTTTTTCCCTATCTCACTAGCTCACTATCTGCTCCAAGCAGCAGTTGGACACATTAGATCTGTTTCCATAGTAACAACCCCCCAGGCGGAATTCCCTGAGTCGAGCTCCACCCACCTCTAGTTAAAAGTTGAGCCAGGGGTCAGGCAGTAGCTCAGCAGGTTAAGTCTGCACAAGGAACGGCTTAGGGATCCGGTTCCAGCCCCCACTCCCCACCTGTGGTGGAGTCGCTTCACAAGTGGTAAAGCAGGTCTGCAGATGTCTTTCTCTCCCCCTCTCTGTCTTCCCCTCCTCTCTCCATTTCTCTCTGTCCTGTCTGCAACAACGACATCAATAACAACAATAATAAAAATAACCACAACAATGATTAAAAAAAAAAAAAAGGAGCAACAAAAAAGGGAAAGAAAAAAGAAGCCTTCAGGAGCAGTGGATTCATGCTGTAGGCACCGAGCACCAGCAATAACCCTGGAGGCCAAAAAAAGTTGAGCTAGAAAGATAATTTATCATTGTCACAGATGGGATGCATTGGATCGACCTTCTTGTGGTGCACCCCATGAGTACCCATTCATTGGGGAAACTGAAGATCCTTCCTAGCCGACTGAATCCACATGGATCCCAGTCACTTTCAAAGCCAGCAACAAGCAGCTCCTGACAGCTTTCAACCTGACGCTGTTGACTGGCTACGGAAGAAGGGCAAACGCTAGAAGAATTGTCACAGACCTAGAGTGAGTTATTTATTTATTTTTATTAGTGATATAATATTGATTTACAAAATTACAAGCTAACAGGGGTACAACTCTGCATGGTTCCCACACCAGAGTTCTAGATCCCCAAACCCCCAAGCCCTTCCATTGTAAGCTACAGCAGTTCTCTCAAAGTTGCAGATATGGTTTATCTATTATTTTTACAACTATCTGTTTATATTTTTATATATTTGAAATTTTCTTGATAGGTCCTTTCCTCACACATAAACCTGTTATTACATCCAAATGTACCTCCCTCTTTCCTCCACTACATCAAATAAAAAGCTTCTGCACTGCAAAAGATGCCACCCAAACAAAGAGACCTCCCACAGAATGGGAGAACATCTCTACATGCCATACATCAGAGAAGAGACTAATAACCAAAATAAAGAGCTCACCAAACTCAGCAACAAGAAAATTAATGACCCCATCCAAAATGGGGAGAGGACATGGACAGAATATTATCCACAGAAGAGATCCAAAAGGCTGAGAAACACATGAAAAAATGCTCCAAGTCTCTGATTGTCAGAGAAATTCTAATAAAGACAACAATGAGATATCACTTCACTCCTGTGAGACTATCATACATCAGAAAAGGTAGCAGCAACAAATGCTGGAGAGGTTGTGGGAACAAAGGAACACTCCTGCACTGCTGGTGGGAATGTAAATTGGCCCAACCCCTGTGGAGAGCTGTCTGGAGAACTCTCAGATGGTTAGAAGTGAACCTACCTTATGACCCTGTAACTCCTCTCCTGAGGATATATCCTAAGGAACAAAACACATCCATCCAAAAATATTTGTGTATACCTATGTTCATAACAGCACAATTTGTTTTTTTATTTTTTAAAAGAATTTATTTATCTATTCATGAGAAACATAGGCCGAGAGAGAGAAAGAGAGAGAAAGAACCAGACATCACTCTGGTACATGTGCTGCCAGGGATTGAGCTCAATCAAGACTTCATGGTTGAGAATCCAGTGCTTTATCTACTGTGCCACCTCCTGGACCACAACAGCACAATTTATAATAGCCAAAACCCTGGAAGCAGCCCAGGTGTCCAACAACAGATGAGTGGATGAATAAGTTGTGGTCTATATATATGCAATGGAATACTACTCACCTCACAAAAATGGTGAATTCACCTTTTCCACCCCAACTTGAAAGGAGTGAGGGAATCATGTTAAGTGAAATAAGTCAAAAACAGAAGGATGAATATGGGAGGATCTCACTCATAGGCAGAAGCTGAAAAACAAGATCAGAAGGGAAAACACTAAGCAGAACTTGGACTGGAGTTGGTATATTGCACCAAAGCCATAGACTCTGGGGTAGGGGGAAGATTCAGGTCCTGGAATATGATGGGAGAGGAGGACCTAGTGGGGGTTGTATTGTTATGTGGAAATGTTATACAAGTACAAACTATTGTATTTTACTGTTGACTGTAAACCATTAATTCCCCAATAAAAGGGGGGGAATGACTTTTTAAAAGTATTTTATTTATTTTAATTTATTTTTGAGAGAGATGCAGAGAGAGAAAGACACAGAGAGAAACAGCAGATCACTGCTCAGCTCTGGTTTATGGTGGTGCAGGGGACTTTGGAGCCTCAAGCATAAGAGTCTCTTTGCATAACCATTATGCTATCTACCCCTGCAGAAAAGACTTTTTATGTCTGAGGTCCAACTTCAAAATCCTGTGCCACTATAAGCCAGAGCTGAGCAGAGTTCTAATAAGGGGGGAAAAAAAGACTGAGTAGAGTTTATTGTGACTTTTATATTCAGAAAACTAGCTCGCTCTCTCTCTCTCTCTCCATATATATATAAATCTTTTTCTCTCTCACTCCCACCCCTGCCCCTCTCCACTCATCCTGGTCCCTTGTGTGTGTGGATGGGGATTATTGCTGAACAGATCTGATTTTATCATTTGCCTGCCCCAAGTTAGGAAGACTCAGTTTCTAGTAATCCCTATTTTACCTCATTAACTGTTTATGATGTGCCTCAGAGTCAGTTTGATTCAGTGGCCCTAGCTCCCTTCCCTGTGGTTTCATTAGTCCCATTCTCTTCAGTGTGGTAGCTATAACATAATAATTGCTTCTCTCTTGGGGGCTAATGAGCTATAGCAGTTGCTGGTTTTGAACTGATACCCCTGACATCTAGAGAAAGAAAGATTTACATTCTGACTTTTCACACTTAAGTATAAGAAATTCTTTCACTGAATTCCTAGACAAACCACTCAGACAAATTGGAATACCCATTCCTGAACTATCTCCTATGGCCTAGAGAATGCCATGACTCTACTAGGTTATACTCACCCTTCCAGAGTTATAATAGAGTGGCAAGGGGAAAGGGATTATTCTGGCCAGTTTAAACTCTGAAGCTGACTTACATAACTGCTATTCACTGAGGAAAAGGTAGAATGGCTGTTAGAATAACAAAGCTCCCTTCTACTTACTACTCAGATGCCAGTTCACCCCTACCTTTCAAGCAAAATTATATCACCATGTGCATTTAAATTGGTAGCAATGTTAACCCAACCATGAGCATGAAACAGATAGCAACAGGGTAAGATACTTTGTTATTTCTGTAGAACTTTTTGTTTTATTAGTGATTTACAAAATTACAAAATAACAAGGGTGTAATTCCACACTGCTTCCACCACCAGAGTTCTGTGTCCCCATTCTGTCCATTAGAAACTGCATTGATTCTCCCAAGGTCACAGATATGGGTTGACTATTATTTCTATAATGACCTGTCTATATATTTTTCTCTATTTTTTTCTATGGCCCTGCCTTCCATTTTAAGCCACAGCTACACCTAGTACTACTTCTAAATATCTTTCCTTTTTTCCTCTTGTCTCTCCAGGTTCTGATGAAGTTTGAATTCAGAGCATTCTGGTCATCTTCCCTTATCATTTTTCCCCTATTGGGAATATGAACCAAAATTCTTTTTGGGGTACAGAAGGAAGGAAGTCTGGCTTTTGTAATTGCTTCTCTGCTGGACATGGGCTTTGGCAGGTAGATTCATACTCTAAGCCTGTTTCTATTGTTCCCTAGTGGGATCTGTAGATTTTTTTTTTTTTTTTTTTTTGCTTTACTTGTAATTACCCACCTTCCTTCCTTAAGATTTATTTACATGTTTTCATGTGAGAAAGAGAGATCAGAGCACTGCTTAGTTCTAGTATGCAGTGGTGCTAGGAATATAAGCTGCAACCTTTGAGGTCTGAAGCAATCAAGTCTAGTGCTGATACCACTGTGAGATCATCTCAGTCCTGTTACTGTTTGAAGAGAAAAAAAAAGCCTACAAAATTTACTTTTCTTTTTTTGCCTCCAGGGTTATTGCTGGGGCTGGGTGCCTGCACTAGAAGTTCAGTGCTGCTGGAGGCTATTTTTTCCCCCTTTGTTGCCCTTGTTGTTTATCGTTGTTGTTGTTGTTGTTGTTATTGCTGTTGGATAGGACAGAGAGAAATGGAGAGTGGAGGGGAAGACAGAGAGGGGGAGAGAAAGACAGACACCTGCAGACCTGCTTCACCACCTGTGAAGCGACTCCCCCTACAGGTGGGGAACGGGGCTCCAACCGGGATCTTTACACAGGTCCTTGAGCTTTGCACCATGTGCGTTGTACCGCTGTGCTACCACCACCCCCAATTTAGTTTTAACATATCCTTAATTCTCCCAATATTTTATATATCAGTTTGTTAGAGAGTTTAATTTCTAGAAGAGGAGAATACAATAGGCAAGTAAAATAGGTTCATTTTGATGATTACAAGTTCACAGTGACCATTACTCTGAAGAAAATACACATGATAACTAGAAAAGTAACCCAGGAACATTCTGTTTAGATAATGTTGTAGAGAAGGTCTCTCTGAGGCAGTGACATCTGGCCTGAGACCTAACGGATGACAAATAACCTGCATGAGAAGAGCTGAGAGAAGCATTGCAGACATAAAAACCACCAAAGCAAAAGCCTGTAAGTGAAAACTAATTTGGCAGGCCTGACAACAGTAAAGCCAAAAGGCTGGAACATAATTAGTAAAAGAGGAGAATAATGGTGCTGCAAGTGCGGAAGCCAAACTGGGTGAGATCATGCAGGCTTTTGAAAAGTCATAGAAAAGTGGTTGGATGTTCCTAAAAGAATGTTATGATGGAGCAACATGGTCTACTTTACATGATGGACATTTTCAAAGACACTTTCTGGTTTCTATGTTGAGAGTGGGGCTAGAGGTGGCAGGTGAGGAGAGACTAGGAAACAAATGAACATATGAAAAATAAGCAGGATACTTTTGCCACTCTTATTCATAGAATTCTATTGGACTGTGCTTTTTGTTCTATAAAGATAGTCTTTTAAGGAAGTCAGGTGGTAGCACAGAGGGTTAAGTGCACATGGCGCAAACCACAAGAACTGGCTTAAAGATCCCGGTTCGAGCCCCCCACCCCACTCTCCCCAGCTCCCCACCTGCAGAGGAGTCCCTTCACAGGCGGTGAAGCAGGTCTGCAGTTATCTATCTTTCTCTTCCCCTCCTCTCTCCATTTCTCTTTTTCCTGTCTAACAACAAAGACATAAATAACAGCAACAATAATAACTACAACAACAATAAAAAGGGCAACAAAAGTAAAATAAATACATTTAAAATTTTTCAAAAAAAGATAGTCTTTTAAAAGTATTTGTTTATTTATTGGAGAGAGAGAGAATCATAGCATCACTCTGCCATGTACAATGCTGGAGATTGAACTCAGGATCTCAAGATTGAGAGTACAGTGTCTTATCCACTGTTGGGGAATTATGCAGATGCAGTCTTTGCCCTCAGGCTTTGCCACTTCTTGTGATATTCTCTCAGTGCCTTTTTCAACCAATCCTGTCCTGACACATCACTCCTGGTTGTTGCCCTATAAAGCCCTTCTCCTTCCACCTCTCGCTCCTCTTGCCTGGTTTTCACCTCAGTGGTTAGACGCAGAAAAGGGTGGTCCGGGAGGTGGCCATTTTTGCTACCTCCTCGTGACCAGAACCACTGTGCTCTCACCCAACTCTGAGGTGCCCATGCGAATAAAGATTTGTGTTCCCTCTCCACTCCGGATCTCCCCTCTCTCATCTCCACTGCGCAGCCCAACAATCCACTGCACCACTTCCTAAGTCACTATAAACATATTTTTAAAACAAGAACTATTGGGGTGGGGTTCAGGCAGTGGCACACCCAATGCACACTTAATCTTGTGCAAGGACTTGGATACAAGTCCTCAGTCCCCACCTGTAGGAGATAAGCTTCATGAGCTGTGAAGCAGTGCTGCAATTATTTTTTTCTTTCTCCTCTCTATCTCCATCTTCCTTTTTAATTTCTCTCTGTTCTATTAAGAGAAAGAGAGAGAGAGACAGAGAAATGGCTACTGATCCCCAATGATAACATTGATGGCAAAAATAATAAGCAAATACATAAATATTTGAACATCATTTCATTTTCTTATGAATTGCCGTGGGAAAAAAACAGATACTAATTTAATCATGAAGAAGACTTCTGCATTATCAAACTTATACAAAGTTCTAGCTAGTTTTCCTTTAAATAGATCTACTTCAGGTCAACCAGGAATGCCAAAGGAGACCGCCTGGGACTGCAACAAGACAGGACTAGAATGACTTCAGGAACCCACTAAATCACCTGTGAGTGCAAACATGTGTGGCTTGTGGACACAGAGGAGCCTAGGGAGAGATTAAGTGGCTGGTAACAATCCAGCATTTTACCAGTTGAGACATCACCTCCAGTCTGTTTCACCAACAAAAAGATGGCTGAAGGGAAGACTCCCCTAAGACTCACCAAATGCAACTCTGAGTCTCCATTCCTACTGTCCTCAGAATCTGGAGCAGTGGGGGGAAGCCCTGAGCTGACACCAGGTGACAGAGAACTAATGAGGAAACTCAGGAGATCTAGACATCCATGGCCTAGTGGTGGGACTGTGAAAGTCTCTTTGCATAACAACTTGATTATCTCTGCCCCACTCTGCTTTATCTCTTGGTCAAGAGTCAGTGATTAAGCTAAGAAGCCTATTTATAGCTTAAAAGCCCTCAGGCTCCCATAGCCTACAAGGATGAAAAAGAACAAAAGAGGCTTTTAAGTCACTGGGCTCCAACTCAGGGATTAAAATAATATTGAAACACTGTCAATTTCCACAACTTTGAACCCTTTAATTACATTACTTAGACACAAGGCAATCCAAACAAAAGTGATCAGTAATTTGAAACGTACTGAGAGAGGGACCTCTTAACATACTACATAAAATAGTTAAACCAACAAGAATAAATATTGGAGAAATGAACTAGGAAGAGTCCAGATAAAAGCCCTCCAAAGGTTGAAGCACAAAATAACGAGGTCAACATCCAAACACTAGTTAAGAAAATAATCACAGGAATGAGTAAAGAGTTTGAAAGAATTGTCATCAGAAATGCAGAAACAACCAATGAGACTCTGGAAGAAAACATTAACTATCTCAAGGTTATTAGAGAACTGAAAGCTGAAATATCTGAGTTAAGAACAAAACTAGCTGAACAAGCTAAAACAGTATCAGAACAGGGTAACTTCTTCTTCTTCTAGCGTTTGCCCTTCTTCCGTAGCCAGTCAACAGCGTCAGGTTGAAAGCTGTCAGGAGCTGCTTGTTGCTGGCTTTGAAAGTGACTGGGATCCATGTGGATTCAGTCGGCTAGGAAGGATCGTCAGTTTCCCCAATGAATGGGTACTCACGGGATGCACCACGAGAAGGTCGATCCGATGCATCCCAACAGGGTAACAAACTAGATGAACTCCAGAAAACAGTAGAGGGGAGAGAGAATAGAATGAATGAGGCTGAAGACAGAATTAGCAAGATTGAGAACAATTAGAGACAACTAAAAAAGAAGAAGTCTCAAAAAGAGATTAAGAGATTCTGGAAAATAAAGAGAAACCTATGGGAAGACTTCAAAAGAAACAATATACTCATTATTAGCTTACCAGAGGAAGAAAGAGAGGGAGGGGAAGAAAACATTCTTTAGGACATAATAGCTGAGAAATTTTCTAGTCTAGACAACATACAAGACATAAGGGTTCAAGAAGCTCAGATGGTCCCAAACAGAATTAACCCAGACTTAAGGACACCAAGAAACATTATATTTAGAATGGAAAGTAACAAGGATAAAGAAAGGATCCTGAAGGCTGCAAGAGAAAAACAAAGAGTCACCTACAGAGGAAAAACCATAAGATTAGCAGCAGACTTCTCCTAACAAACACTACAGGCCAGAAGAGAATGGCAAGATATCTACCAAGTGCTCAATGAGAAAGGCTTTCAACCAAGAATACTGTATACTGCTAGACTGTCATTCAGACTAGATGGAGGCACAAAAACCTTCTCAGACAAGCAACAGCTGAAAGAATCAACTATCACCAAGCCTGCCTTGAAAGAAGTTCTGAAAGGTCTCCTATAAACAGTCAGGCTGCCATCTATCCGAACACTCTAAAACTCTACAAGAATGGCGTTAAAATATCTTCAATCTTTGATATCAATAAATGTCAATAGCCTGAATTCACCTATTAAAAGGCACAGAGTAGGAAGATGGATCAGAAAATACAACCTAACAATATGCTGTCTACAGGAAACCCACCTAACTCAACAAGACAAACACAGACTAAAACTGAAAGGATGGAAAACTATCATACAAGCCAATGGCCCACAAAAAAGGGCAGGGACAACTATTCTCATATCTGACATGATAGAATTTAAAATAAATAAAATTAAAAAACATAGGTGTTGTTGTGGCAGTCTGGTGTCGGGCTGCACCGTGGAGAAGAGAGTGGACGTCCAGAGCAAAGGGGTACACAAATCTTTATTATAGGATGGGGGGGTTGGTTCAGACCATGTGGGGCCAGCCGGCAATAGCCATCCCCACTACCTGACCACGGGGGGAGAGCAGGGGGCAAGAACTCAGAGAGGGAGAGCTGAGAGCCCAGAGAGAGAGGGGGGAGGGGGAAGGGGGCTTTTTATTGGGCGACAACCAGGGGTGACATGTAGGGCCAGGATTGGTTGAAGGGGGCACTGCTAGGATTTCGCGGGGGGTAGTAAAACCTGGGGGTGGAGACTGCATCAGAATAACTCCTCAGCAACACATAGGGATGGATACTACTTAATACTCAGAGTATTAGTCAATCAAGAGGACTTAACAATTATTAACCTCTATGCACCCAATGAGAAGCCATCTAAATACATCAAACTTCTACTGAAAGAGCTACAGCAATATATTAACAGCAACACAGTCATATTAGGGGACTTCAACACTCCACTCTCTCAACTTGACAGATCATCCAGGAAGAAAATCAATAAAGACATGAGGGAGCCAAATGAAGAGATAGATAAACTAGAACTACTGGACATTTTCAGAGTCATTCATCCCAAGAAACTGGAATACACATTTTACTCAAGTCCACATGGGTCATTCTCAAGGATAGACCATATATTAGGCCATAAAGACAGCATCAGCCAATTCAAGAGCACTGAAATCATCCTAAGCATCTTCTCAGACCACAGTGAAATTTAAACTAACACTTCAAAATCAACAAAAGATTAGTAAGAGTCCCAAAATGTGGAAGCTCGACAGTACACTACATAACTACTACTGGGTCAAAGAGGGAAAAAAGGAAGAAATCAAAATGTTTCAAGAGTTCAATGCAAATGAAGAAACAAGCTATCAAAATATTTGGGACACAGCTAAGGCAGTACTGAGAGGGAAGTTCATAGCTATACAAGCACACATTAGGAAACAAGAAAAACCACAAATAAGCGGCCTGATTGCATACCGTAAAGATCTAGTAGAAGAAGAAGAATAACAAAGGAACCCTAAAGCAACAAGGAAGATAGAAACAACTAAAGTTAGGGCAGAAATAAATAACATTGAAAATAAGAAAACCATACAAAAGATCAAAGAAAGTAAATGTTAGTTCTTCGAAAGAGTGAACAAAATTGACAGAGCTTTAGCCAGGCTCACAAAATAATAAAGGCAGAAGACCCAAATAAATCGGATAGTAAACCAAAAAGGAGATATCACAACAGACACCGCAGAAATTCAATATATCATGTGAGGCTTCTATGAACTATATGCCATTAAGTTAGAGAACCTGGAAGAAAAGGATGATTTCCTAGATACCTATAAACTTCCAAAATTAAATAAAGAGGAACTAGATAATGTGAACAGGCCCATTACAGCTAATGAAATTGAAACAGTTATCAAAAACCTTCCCAAAAATAAAAGTCTTGGTCCAGATGGTTTTACAAATGAATTCTACAAAACCTTCAAGGAAGAGTTAAGAACTCTACTTTTGAAAGTCTTCAAGAAGATTGAAGACACTGGAATACTCCCTGCCAGCTTCTACGAAGCCAACATCACTCTGATACCAAAAGCAGACAGGGACACAACCAAAAAAGAAAAGTACAGACCAATAACTCTGATGAACACAGATGCTAAAATACTGAACAAAATTCTAGCCAACCAGATACAGCAGTCTATTAAAAAGATTGTTCATCATGACCAACTGGGGTCAATCCTACGGTTGGTTTCATATACATAAATCAATCAACATGATCCACCACATCAATAAAAGCAAAACCAAAAGCCACATGGTCATATCAATAGATGCAGAGAAAGCCTTTGACAAAATACAACATCCCTTTATGATCAAAACACTACAAAAAATGGGAATAGATGGAAAATTCCTGAAGATAGTGGAGTCTATATATAGCAAACCTACAGCCAACATTATACTCAATGGTGAAAATTTGGAAGCATTTCCCCTCAGATCAGGTACTAGACAGGGCTGCCCACTATCACCATTACTATTCAACATAGTGTTAGAAGTTCTTGCCATAGCAATCAGGCAGGAGCAAGGAATTAAAGGCATACAGATTGAAAGAGAAAAAGTCAAACTCTCCCTATTTGCAGATGACATGATAATATACATGGAAAGATCTAAGGAATCCAGCAAGAAGCTTTTGGAAATCATCAGGCAATACAGTAATGTGTCAGGCTACAAAATTAACATTAAGTGGCATTCCTCTATGCAAACACTAAGCTAGAAGAAATTGAAATCCAGAAATCAATTCCTTTTACTATAGTGACAAAAACAATAAAATATCTAGGAGTAAACCTAACCAAAGAAGTGAAAGATTTGTATACTGAAAATTATGAGTCACTACTCAAGGAAATTGAAAAAGACACAAAGAATTGGAAAGACATTCCATGTTCATGGGTTGGAAGAATTAACATCATCAAAATGAATATATTACCCAGAGCCATCTACAAATTTAATGCTATCCCCATCAAGATCACAACCACATTTTTTTTTTAAGAGAATAGAACAAATGCTACAAATGTTTATATGGAACCAGAAATGACCTAGAGTTGCCAAAACAATCTTGATGAGAAAGAACTGAAATGGAGGCATCACATTCCCTGATCTCAAATTGTATTATTGGGCCATTATAATCAAAACTTCTTGGTACTAGAACATGAATAGATACATTGACCAGTGGAATAGGATTGAAAGGCCAGAAGTAAGCCCCCACACCTATGGACATCTAATCTTTGACAAAGGTGTCCAGACTATTCAATGGGGAAAGCAGAGTCTGTTCAACAAATGGTGTTGGAAAAAATGGGTTGAAACATGCAGAAGAATGAGACTGAACCACTATATTTCACCAAATACAAAAGTAAATTCCAAGTGGATCAAGGACTTTGATGTCAGACCAGAAACTATCAGATACTTAGAGGAAAATATTGGCAGAATTCTTTTCCGCATAAATTTTAAAGACATGTTCAATTAAATAAGTCTGATTACAAAGAAGGCTAAGGCAAGCATAAACCTATGGGACTACATCAAATTAAAAAGCTTCTGCACAGCAAATGAAACCACTACCCAAATCAAGAGACACCTCACAGAATGGGAGAAGATCTTTACATGCCATATATCAGACAAGAGGCTAATAACCAAAATACATAAAGAGCTTGCCAAACTCAACAACAAGAAAACAAATAGCCCCATCTAAAAATGGGGAGAGGACATGGACAGAATATTATCCACAGAAGAGATCCAAAAGGCTGAGAAACACATGAAAAAATGCTCCAAGTCTCTGATTGTCAGAGAAATGCAAATCAAGACAACAATGAGATACCACTTCACTCCTGTGAGAATGTCATACATCAGAAAAAGTAACAGCAGCAAATTCTGGAGAGGTTGTGGGGTCAAAGGAACCCTCCTGCACTGCTGGTGGGAATTTCAATTGGTCCAGCCTCTGTGGAGAGAAGTCTGGAGAACTCTCAGAAGGCGAGAATTGGACCTACCTTATGATCCTGCAATTTTTCTCCTGGGGATATATCCTAAGGAACCCAACACACCCATCCAAAAAATATCTGTGTACACATATGTTCTTAGCAGCACAATATGTAATAGCCAAAACCTGGAAGCAACCCAGGTGTCCAAGAACAGAGGAGTGGCTGAGCAAGTTGTGGTATATATACACAATGGAATACTACTCAGCTGTAAAAAATGGTGACTTCACCGTTTTCAGCCGATCTTGGATGGACCTTGAAAAAATCATGTTGAGTGAAATAAGTCAGAAACAGAAGGATGAATATGGGATGATCTCACTCTCAGGCCGAAGTTGAAAAACAAGATTAGAAAAGAAAACACAAGTCGAACCTGAAATGGAATTGGAGTATTACACCAAAGTAAAAGACTCTGGGGTGGGTGGATGGGTGGGGAGAATACAGGTCCATGAAAAATGATGAATGAAATAGTGGGGGTTGTATTGCTAAATGGGAATCTGGGGAATGTTATGCATGTAAAAAAAAAAAAAAAGAAGTAGAAACGCAAAGCAGAAATTGACTGAGTTTGGAGTATGGCACCAAAGTAAGAAAGCAGAAGTATACTAGAGTTTGCAGTGAGTACCTCCCTAATACTTCCTCTCCACTTTTCCAAGCTTTGGGTCCATGATTGCTCAACAATTTGTTTGGCTTTGTATGTTAACTCTCTTTTCAGTCACCAGGTTCCAGGTGTCATCAGGATGCCGGCCAGACTTCCCTGGATTGAAGACACCACCAATGTGTCCTGGAGCTCAGCTTCCCCAGAGACCCATCCTACTAGGGAAAGAGAGAGGCAGACTGGGAGTATGGACCGACCAGTCAACACCCATGTTCAGCGAGGAAGCAATTACAGAAGCCAGACCTTCTACCTTCTGCAACCCTCAATGACCCTGGGTCCATGCTCCCAGAGGGATAGAGAATGGGAAAGCTATCGGGGGAGGGGGTGGGATATGGAGATTGGGCGGTGGGAATTGTGTGGAGTTGTACCCCTCCTACCCTATGGTTTTGTTAATTAATCCTTTCTTTAATAAAAAAAAAAATTTAAAAAAAAATTAAATAAAAAAAAAAAAGAAAAATTCATGTTAAGTGAAATAAGTCAGAAACAGAAGGATGAATATGGGATGATCTCACTCTCAGGCAGAAGTAGAAAAACAAGATCAGAAGAGAAAACACAAGTAGAACCTGAACTGGAGTTGGGGTATTACACCATACTAAAAGACTCTGGGGTTGGTGGGGGGGAGATTACGGGTCCAAAAAGGATGACAGAAGGCATACTAGGGGTTGTATTGTTATATGGAGAACTGGGAAATGTTATGCATGTACAAACTATTGTATTTACTATTAAATGTAAAATATTAATTTCCCAATAAATAAATAAATAAATCTACTTCAATTGTGTCTACTTGTCTTGGCTAATTACTTCAAATGTACCATGTAGGCTATCCTACCACCTCTTCCTGGGAGTTTTGTTAATTACATATATGAAACAATAGTTTCTTTCATTGAAAATGAAGTTATGTAGTCCAAGGAAACAATAGGTGATCTGTGATAACAAATAACATTAAGAAGCAATGAAATCAACTTGTTCTTTAAATTTTTTAGTACAGCATTTGTGCCTATTATAACCATTAAAACAAATTTCCAACTACCTAAAAATCTAGTGAATAGAAAAATTAAGATCCATGGAGAATTTGAAATGTGAAAAGTTCTAGAGAAATTAGTAGTAGTAGAGCAGTATTAGAGCTTCAAATTTGTTTTCCTACAATAAAAATGAGTGAATTAAAAAAAATTTATATATGGGGGTGGGGTAGATAACATAATAAGTTATGAAAAGAAACTATCAGACCTGACACTCTAGTTTCTCAGGTTCAATCATTCACACCACCATAAGCCAGAACTGAGCAGTGCTCTGGTAAAAAAAAAAAATATGTATACACACACACACACACACACATGAATGAACGAATGAAAGATAACACAGAAGTTTACGGAGGTTCTAGTTTTAATCCCCAGGGCCATCATAAACCAGAGTTGAGCAGTGTTCTGTTAAAAATGGTAAGATATGATTCAACTTCCGGAGGTGGAGCTACGAGCAGCAGATCGCTTTCTCTCCTCTCCTCTCCTCTCCTCTCCTCTCCTCTCCTCTCCTCTCCTCTCCTGGATCACCTAGGAATACCAAAGGAGACCACCCGGACTGAAACAAGACAGGACTAGAATGACCACAGGAACCCAGTAAATCACCCATGAGTACAAACATGCATGGCTGGTGACAGAGAGGAGAGAGGGGCCTAAGGAGAGATTAAGTGACTGCTAACAGTTCGACAGTTTGTCAGTGGAGACACCACCTCCAGTCTGCTCCACAACAAGGGGACAGCTGAAGAGAGGAAAGGACTCCCCAGAGACTCACCAAGTGCAACTCTGAGTCTCCATTGCTACTACCCTCAGAATCTAGAGCAGCAACAGGGAGGGACACCAGTGGACAGAGATCTAACTGGGAAACTCAGAAGAAGACCTATACCTCCGTGGCATAGCTGAGGGGCTGTGAAAGTCTCTTTGCATAACCACTGGATTATCTCTGCCACACCCTGCTTTATCTCTTGGTCAGGAGTCAGTGATTAAGCTAAGAAGCCTATTGATAGTTTAAAAGCCCTCAGGCTCCCATAGCCTAAAGGGAAGAAAAAAAAAAGAGGCTTTTACACCACTGAGCTCCAACTCAGGGATTGAAAAAACTGTTAACTTCCACCACGGTAAACCCTTTAATTAAATTACTTAGACACAAGTCAATCCAGGCAATAGTGATCAATAATTTGAAAAGTACTGATAAAGGGAACTCATAACATAATATATAAAAAGGTTAAAACAACAAGAAAAAATATGGGAGACTCGAACCAGGACAAGAGTCCAGCTAAAAGTCCTCCAGAGGGTGAAGCACAAAACAACGAGTTCAACATCCAAACATTAGCTAAGGAAATAATAACAGGAGTGAGTAAAGAATTTGAAAAAATTATAAGCAGAAATGCAGGAACAACAAATGAGAATATGGAATAAAATTCTAATTATCTCATGGTTATTAGAGAGCTGAAAGCTGAAATCGCTGAGCTAAGAAGGCAACTAGCTGAACAAGCTAAAACAGTATCAGAGCAGGGCAACAAAATAGATGAACTCCAGAAAGCAGTAGAGGGCAGAGAGAATAGAATCTATGAGGCTGAAGACAGAATTAGCAAGATTGAGGATGAATTAGAGACAACTAAAAAAGAAGTAAGAGATCTCAAAAAGAGATTAAAAGATACTGAAAACAACAACAGAGTCCTATGGGATGACTTCAAAAGAAACAATATACGCATTATTGGCTTACCAGAGGAAGAAAGAGGAGAGGAAGAAAGCATTCTCCAGGCCATAATAGCTGAAAATTTCTCTAGTTTAGACAACAAGAAAGACATAAAGATTCAAGAAGCCCAGAGGGTCCCAAACAGAATTAACCCAGACCTAAAGACACCAAGACATGTCATACTTAGATTGGAAAGGAATAAGGATAAAGAAAGGATCCTCAAGGCTGCAAGAGAAAAACAAAGAGTCACCTACAAAGGAAAACCCATAAGATTAGCAGACTTCTCCATAAAGACACTACAGGCCAGAAGAGAATGGCAAAATATCTATCGAGTGCTCAATGAGAAAGGCTTTCAGCCAAGAATACTATATCCTGCTAGACTGTCATTCAGACTAGATGGAGGCATCAAAACCTTCTCAGACAAGCAACAGTTGAAGGAAGCAACCATCACCAAGCCTGCCCTGAAAGAAGTTCTGAAAGGTCTCCTATAAACAACCAGACCCCCACAAATAGGACATATATCAAAACACTCTAAAACTCTACAAGAATGGTGTTAAAATATCTTCAATCTTTGATATCAATAAATGTTAATGGCCTGAATTCACCTATTAAAAGACACAGAGTAGGAAGATGGATCAGAAAATACAACCCAACAATATGTTGTCTACAGGAAACTCACCTAACTCAACAAGACAAACACAGACTTAAAGTGAAAGGATGGAAAACTATGATACAAATCAATGGCCCACAAAAAAGGGCAGGAACAGCTATTCTCATATCTGACATGATAGACTTGAAAATAGATAAGATTAAACAAGATAGGAATGGACACTACTTAATGCTCAGAGGATCAGTCAATCAAGAGGACTTAACAATTATTAACATCTATGCACCCAATGAGAAGCCATCTAAATACATCAAACTTCTACTGAAAGAGCTACAGCAATATATTAACAGTAACACAATCATATTAGGGGACTTCAACACCCCACTATCTCAACTTGACAGATCATCCAGGAAGAAAATCAGTAAAGACATAAGGGAGCTAAATGAAGAGATAGATAAACTAGAACTATTGGACATTTTCAGAGTCATTCATCCCAAGAAACTGGAATACACATTTTACTCAAATCCACATGGATCATTCTCAAGGATAGACCATATTTTAGGCCACAAAGACAGCATCAGCCAATTCAAGAGCACTGAAATCATCCCAAGCATCTTCACAGACCACAGTGGAATTAAACTAACACTTAACAATCAACAAAAGATTAGTAAGAGTCCCAAAATGTGGAAGCTCAACAGTACACTTCTTAACAACTTCTGGGTCAAAGAGGAAATCAAGGAAGAAATCAAAATGTTTCGAGAGTTCAATGAAAATGAAGACACAAGCTATCAAAATATTTGGGACACAGCTAAAGCAGTCCTAAGAGGGAAGTTCATAGCTATACAAGCACACATTAGGAAACAAGAAAAGGCACAAATAAACAGCCTGATTGCACATCTTAAAGACCTAGACGAAGAACAACAAAGGAATCCTAAAGTAACCAGAAGGACAGAAATCACTAAAGTTAGGGCAGAAATAAATAACATTGAGAATAGGAAAACCATACAAAAGATCAATGAAAGTAAATGTTGGTTCTTCGAAAGAGTAAACAAAATCGACAAACCTTTAGCCAGACTCACAAAACAAAAAAAGGAGAAGACCCAAATAAATCGGATAGTAAATGAAAGAGGAGATATCACAACAGACACTGCAGAAATTCAACATATCATACGAGGCTTCTATGAACAACTATATGCCACCAAGCTAGAGAACCTGGAAGAAATGGACGATTTCCTAGATACCTACCAACTTCCAAAACTAAGTAAAGAGGAAGTGGATAACATGAACAGTCCCATCACAGCTAAGGAAATTGAAACAGTTATCAAAAATCTTCCCAAAAATAAAAGTCCTGGACCAGATGGTTTTACAAATGAATTCTACAAAACTTTCAAAGAAGAACTAATACCTCTACTTTTAAAAGTCTTCCAGAAGATTGAAAACACTAGAATACTCCCTGCCAGCTTCTATGAAGCCAACATCACCCTGATACCAAAAGCAGACAGGGACACAACCAAAAAAGAAAACTACAGACCAATATCTCTGATGAACATAGATGCGAAAATATTGAACAAAATTCTAGCCAACTGGATACAGCAGTATATCAAAAAGATTGTCCATCATGACCAAGTGGGGTTTATCCCAGGCATGCAAGGTTGGTTTAATATACGTAAATCAATCAATGTGATCCACCACATCAACAAAAGCAAGACCAAAAGCCACATGGTCATATCAATAGATGCAGAGAAAGCCTTTGACAAAATACAACATCCCTTTATGATCAAAACACTACAAAAAATGGGAATAGATGGATAATTCCTGAAGATAGTGGAGTCTATATATAGCAAACCTACAGCCAACATCATACTCAATGGTGAAAATTTGGAAGCATTTCCCCTCAGATCAGGTACTAGGCAGGGCTGCCCACTATCACCATTACTATTCAACATAGTGTTGGAAGTTCTTGCCATAGCAATCAGGCAGGAGCACGGAATTAAAGGCATACAGATTGGAAGAGAAGAAGTCAAACTCTCCTTATTTGCAGATGACATGATAGTATACATGGAAAAACCTAAGGAATCCAGCAAGAAGCTTTTGGAAATCATCAGGCAATACAGTAATGTGTCAGGCTATAAAATTAACATTCAAAAGTCAGTGGCATTCCTCTATGCAAACACTAAGTTAGAAGAAATTGAAATCCAGAAATCAGTTCCTTTTTCTATAGCAACTAAAACAATAAAATATCTAGGAGTACACCTAACCAAAGAAGTGAAAGACTTGTATACTGAAAATTATGAGTCACTACTCAAAGAAATTGAAAAAGACACAAAGAAGTGGAAAGATATTCCATGTTCACGGGTTGGAAGAATTAACATCATCAAGATGAATATATTACCCAGAGCCATCTACAAATTTAATGCTATCCCCATCAAGATCCCAAGCACATTTTTTAGGAGAATAGAAAAAATGCTACAAATGTTTATCTGGAACCAGAAAAGACCTAGAATTGCCAAAACAATCTTGAGAAAAAAGAACAGAACCAGAGGCATCACACTCCCAGATCTCAAACTGTATTATAGGGCCATTGTCATCAAAACTGCTTGGTACTGGAACATGAACAGACACACTGACCAGTGGAATAGAACTGAGAGCCCAGAAATGAGGCCCCACACGTATGGACATCTAATCTTTGACAAAGGGGCCCAGACTATTCAATGGGGAAAGCAGAGTCTCTTCAACAAATGGTGTTGGAAACAATGGGTTGAAACATGCAGAAGAATGAGACTGAACCACTATATTTCACCAAATACAAAAGTAAATTCCAAGTGGATCAAGGACATGGATGTTAGACCCCAAACTATCAGATACTTAGAGGAAAATATTGGCAGAACTTTTTTCCGCATAAATTTTAAAGACATTTTCAATGAAAAGAATCCAATTACAAGGAAGACTAAGGCAAGTATAAACCTATGGGACTACATCAAATTAAAAAGCTTCTTCACAGCAAAAGAAACCACTTCCCAAATCAAGAGACACCTCACAGAATGGGAGAAGATCTTTACATGCCATACATCAGATAAGAGTTTAATAACCAACATATATAAAGAGCTTGCCAGACTCAACAACAAGACAACAAATAACCCCATCCAAAAATGGGGGGAGGACTTGGACAGAATATTATCCGCAGAAGAGATCCAAAAGGCTGAGAAACCCATGAAAAAATGCTCCAAGTCTCTGATTGTCAGAGAAATGCAAATCAAGACAACAATGAGATATCACTTCACTCCTGTGAGAATGTCATACATCAGAAAAGGTAACAGCAGCAAATGCTGGAGAGGGTGTGGGGTCAAAGGAACCCTCCTGCACTGCTGGTGGGAATTTCAATTGGTCCAACCTCTGTGGAGAACAGTCTGGAGAACTCTCAGAAGGCTAGAAATGGACCTATCCTATGACCTTGCAATTTCTCTCCTGGGGATATATCCTAAGGAACCCAACACATCGATCCAAAAAGCTCTGTGTACATATACGTTCTTGGCAGCACAATTTGTAATAGCCAAAACCTGGAAGCAACCCAGGTGTCCAACAACAGATGAGTGGCTGAGCAAGTTGTGGTATATATACACAATGGAATACTACTCAGCTGTAAAAAATGGTGACTTCACCGTTTTCAGCCGATCTTGGATGGACCTTGAAAAAATCATGTTGAGTGAAATAAGTCAGAAACTGAAGGATGAATATGGGATGATCTCACTCTCAGGCCGAAGTTGAAAAACAAGATTAGAAAAGAAAACACAAGTCGAACCTGAAATGGAATTGGATTGGGTGGGTGGGTGGGGAGAATACAGGTCCATGAAAGATGATGAATGACTTAGTGGGGGTTGTATTGTTAAATGGGAATCTGGGGAATGTTATGCATGTACAAACTATTGTATTTACTGTTGAATGTAAAACATTAATTCCCCAATAAAGAAATAAATTATTTTAAAAAAATGGTAAGATAAGGGAGTCGGACGATAGCACAGAGGGTTAAGTGCAGGTAGCACAAAGCGCAGGGACTGGTGTAAGTATCCTGGTTCGAGCCCCTGGCTCCCCACCTGCAGAGGAGTCTTTTCACAAGTGGTGAAGCAGGTCTGCAGGTGTCTATCTTTCTCTCCCCTTCTCTGTCTTCCCCTCCTCTCTCCATTTCTCTCTGCCCTATCCAACAACAATGACATTAATAAGTTACAACAATAATAACTATAATAATAAAACAACAAGGGCAACAAAAAGGGAATAAGTAAATAAATATTTTTTAAATTACAAGATAGATAGATAGATAGGTAATATGTGGAAGTCTAAATATAAGTCTTGTGGTCTGGGAGGTGGTGCAGTGGCTAAGGCGCTAGATTCTAAAGCATGAGTTCCTGTGTTCAGTCCCCGACAGCACATGTACCAGAGTGATGTCTTGTTCTTTCTCTCTCTCTCCTATCTTTCTCATAAATAAATAAATGAATAAATAAAATCTTTAAAAATAAAATAAAAGTCATTAGGTAAGGTGTCTGCATTTTCAGGTGCAAGATCCTTGTCCAAGCCCTTGGGAGATGCTGTGGTGTCTCCCTTTCTGTTTTTCTCAATGAAAAGTTTCCTGGAGTAGTGAAATCACACATGGGCAAAGCACTTTCTCTCTCTCTCTCTTTCTGTCACACACACACACACACACACACACACACACACACTGTATGAGCGTGCTTACTCTACTGAAATCACACTAGGGGACTTTCTCCACAAACATAGTGAGAATACTCTAGACTTAATGTTCTTTTTCTTTGCTCTGTCTTATTTTTTAAATTTTTTTTATTCTCTTTATTTATTGGATAGAGAAAGCAAGAAGGGGGAGATAGAGAGGAAAAGAGGGAAAGAATAGTGTGAGAGGTGGTGCAGTGATAAAGCTTTGGACTCTCAAGCATGAGGTCCCAAGTTTGATCCCTCGAAGTACATGTGACAGAGTGATGTCTGGTTCTTTCTCTCTCCTCCTATCTTTCTCATAAATAAATAAATCTTTTAAAAAAAGAAGAAAAGAAAAGAGGGAAAGAGACAGAGAGACACCTGCAGCACTACTTCACCACTTGAAAAGCTTTTCTCCTTCAGGTAGGGACTGGGGGCTTGAACCTGGTTCCTTGTGCATTGTAACATGTGCACTCAACCAGGTGCACCACCATCTGGCCCCCTTTTGCTCTATCTTCTATTAGAAATACCCTAGTCCTGCTCCAACCAAATACCTCCCTCCAAGTTTCTCTTCACTTTGTTCAGGTGTTAGCTCACATGCCTATTACCTTATCAGACAACATTCCTGTGACCATTCAAAATACCATTTCCATCACTTACTACTATCTTTCTCAATATACTTATACAGGTATATGAGTATTCAACCTTAAGTGGTTCCAGAGAGGAGAAGTGTAGAAAAGGAACAGTATAAAACTACCAAAATGTGTGCATAGAGGCACTCTGGCAGAACCCCAAACAAGCCGACAGTCAAATCCCGAGGGTATACCACCATCAAGAGGGGCTCCTTCTGGCCCTGAATTGGAGCCCAGAATGGAGGTGGGGATCAGCACTGCAGGGTGATTTAACTTGATGGCAGATGCCACCTTCAACTATCACTGCCAGGTGCTGTGCAGAGACTGCAGCTGCGGAAACTCAGCTCGGTTAGTGCAGTCCTGCCTCCAGAGCTAAGATTCCTTCCTGTACTTCCAGGCCTGAAGCATCATGGAAGAGGGAATCCAGCTGGTGTAGGAACTAGGCAAGCTGGACCGGATCTACCACCAGCTGCTCTCACCCTGGGGGCCAAGTCTGGGCCCCGTCCACTCTCTTTCAGCCAGAGCTGGAGGTCATACCCTTCTACCAGGACTTTCAGTTATGTCTGCTCATGAAGGCATGCTCCAAGCTGCATGACTGGTTGATTAACCTGCTGGTCAAGGACATGTTAGTGCTGGAGGTCATGCTGGTGCAGCCGGCTGTAACCTGCTCTGCCTGAACCAGCTGGCTGTGCCAAGTTCCTCCTGGGGTCCAACCCCACCTAGAATGTCCTAGACTGCCTACTGAGTCGGACAAGCAGCCTACCAAAGTGCTTGAGTTATGCCAAAGAGCTGGGTACAGACACAGCCAACCCACCCTGCAGGCTGGTGGAAGGGGGGACAGACCCCACTCTTCCCCTACTCAGACCAGGCCTGAGGTGATAAATGTACCTATTCCACTCAGGTGCCCTAGACCAGTCCTCATCTTAGCGCAGGATTATTCTAGCAGAGACAAAACACCATAACTAGAACCTCCATGGCCTCAGAAAAGAAGCACAGACAGGCAGACCACCAGAGACAGCATATTGGAAGACCTCAGAAGAGTGAGGTGTCCTTGTTCTTTTTGTCAGCTGGGTATAGCAGTACTTGTTACATTTCACTGCCAACATTTCACCTGTGTTTGGAGCAAGTGTCTAGTGCTGAAGCATTTTTCTGACTTTCCTTGTCAAAATGCATCCAATATCAAAACTACAAATTTTGAAGCCAATGAGCACCAAGTTATGACTGTATACATGTTTCTTTTTAAAACTATTTTAATTTATTATTGGATGGAGACAAAGAGAAATTCAGAGGAGAGGGGGAGATAGAGAAAGAGACACCTGCAGCCTTGCTTTACCACTCGTGAAGCTTTCCCCTTGCAGGTGGGGACCACGGGCTTGAATCTGGGTCCTTGTGCACTGTAAGGTGTGCACTTAACCAGTTGCACTACCACCTGGCCTCTGTATCTATATTTTTAAAATATCATTAACCATTCCCAACTGTAACAATATTTATTTTTTGGCTCATTTCAAAGAAATTTAAATTCCAAAAATGCTGGAACTCTATCTGTTTTTTTCTGTATCTCAAAACCAAAAACAAATGGTGTGATATATTCTTATCTTACTTAAAGTTGTTAAATAAAAAGTGTTTTATCAAATTAAAACCTATATTCTAAACATTAACTACATCTAGACTAATTTAAATAGTGGTTCAACCTCTTTTGAATGAAAAGTTTCTTTATCCTATGACTCTTTTTTTTTTTTCTCCTCCAGGGTTATTGCTGGGCTCGGTGCCTGCACCATGAATCCACCACTCCTGGAGGCCATTTTTCCCCCTTTTTGTTGCCCTAGTTGTTGCAGCCTCGTTGCGGTTATCATTGCCATTGTTGACGTTGCTTTGTTGTTGGATAGGACAGAGAGAAATGGAGAGAGGAGGGGAAGACAGAGAGAGAGGGGAGAGAAAGATAGACACCTGCAGACCTGCTTCACCGCCTGTGAAGCGACTCCCCTGCAGGTGGGGAGCCGGGGGCTCAAACCGGGATCCTTACGCTGGTCCCTGCGCTTTGCGCCACGTGCGCTTAACCCACTGCACCACCGCCTGACTCCCCAATCCTATAACTCTTAAGTGATGGGTCTGGGGCCAGTGTCTTTCTTGTCTCCAAAAACATTAGCTCCTTTGAAGCTGTCATTAACTCTACTACTGTTCAGTCCTGGATAGTCTGATGAGGGCTGAAAAGGATAAGAGCCACGATAGTGGATTATATCCAAAAAAAAAAAAAAAAGAAATGATTATATCAATAAAGCATAAAATCTAAACTAGGTGAGCATGAGGGTGAACATAGATAACACTCTCCTTTAGTGCCAACTTTAATTTCAGACTTACTATCATATTTTCTTTTATTTATTTATTTTTATTTTTTATTGGGGAATTAGTGTTTTACATTCAACAGTAAGTACAATAGTTTGTACATACATAACACTCCCCAGATTATTTATTTATTTATTACCAGAGCACTGCTCAGCTTTTGGTTCACTGTGGTGCAGAGGGACTGAATCTGGGACTTTGGCGCTTCAGGCATGAGAATCTCTTTGCATAACCATTATGTTTTCTTTTATCAAGGTCATTCTTAGTGACTTTCAAAGTACCTGTAAATAACCATTCCATCATCCAACAGTATAGTCTCTTAATTATTTTCTGTCACTGTTTTTTTATTGTTTCTTTCTAGCACACATACATATATAGTATATATTCTTGGTGTTTCCTTAACTCAGCTTCCCTGGCTCATCTATCTTTGCATGTTTTCTACTGTGTACAAGAGAGCCCTTAACATACTAATCATATGTTTATTTGTTTATGTATTTTATTGCCACCAGGGTTACTGCTGGGGGCAATACAGTGTCTGCACTGTAAATTTGCCATTGCTGGAGGCCACCCCCTTTATTTATTTATTTATTTTTCCAGTTTTTGCTTGATAGGACAGAGAGAAATTGAGAGGAGAGGGGAGATAGAGATGGAGAGGGAAAGACACCTGCAGACCTGCTTCACCATTTGTGAAATACATTCCCTGCTGGTGGGGAGCAGGGTGGCAGGGAATGGGGGGCTCAATCTGGGCCCATGCACATGCTAACGTGTATGCTCAAACTCAACTGAGATCCTCTAGTCATAGAAGTTTTCAATTCCCAGACTGATCATTTTAACACGATTACTAAATCTAGTTCTTTAAATTGTTGTTTTTCCCCCCTTGTGCTATGTTATTCTTGATAGCTGCACCTATTATGTAAATTAAGTTATAGAAATAGGCCTTTGATAATGTGACAGCAAGGTGTGGGGAAGGGTAAGTTCTGTTCCTATGAATGGGTTTCAGTATTTATTTATTTATTTATTTTTGCCTCCAAGGTTATTGCGGGGGCTTGGTGCCTGCACTGCGAATCCATGGCTCCTGGAGGCCATCTTTTTTCCCATTGTTGTTGTTGTTGGACAGGACAGAGAGAAACTGAGAGAGGAAGGGAAGACAGAGAAGGGAAGAGAAAGATAGACTTCCGCATCCCTGCTTCACGGCTTGTGAAACGACCCCCTGCAGGTGGGGAGCCGGGAGTTAGAACCTGTATTCTTAATTCTGGTCTTGCGTTTCACACTATGTGTGCTTAACCCAGTGTGCTACCGCCTGGCCCCCTGGGTTTCAGTCTGTTAATGAAGCCAGTACCTCTAGACTGTGAACTTTGGTTTCTTTCTCTCTTTCTCTTTCTTTCCTTCTTTCCTTCTGTTTTTCTTTTTCTTTTTTCTTTTTTTCTCTTTTCTAAATTCATACTGGGGTCATCATCACTGGGTCCCAGTGGCACTACAAATCCATAGCTTCTGGTGGTCATTTTTTCCCTTTCTTCCTTTTCTATTTTATTAGACAGGACAGAGAGAATTTGAGATGGGAGGAAGATAGAGAGGGAGAGAGATAGACACCTGCAGACCTGCTTCACAACTCATGAAGCATTAGCCTTGCAAATGGGGAGTGGGGGGTCAAACCTGAGTCCTTCCTTGCACCTGGTTAAAGGTGTTCTCAACCAGGTACACCACACCTGGTCCCCAGATTCACTTTCTTGAGGGAATGTTAGCTCATAAGATTTGTTGTCATGAGGATACATTTCCCCAAGAAAAGTGTCAGTACATCTCACCCTCCACCAGTCATCCTGTTCCACCATAGGTTCTTAGAACCTCAACCTACCTTTGGTACTCCTTCTGAGTCCTAAGATCTGTTACAAAACACAACAGTCCATTTAGCTTGAATGGAAGGGGTGTGGCCTATGGGAGCTAACCCCCCCCCCCCAAGACAGGGGTCCTGTGAAGAGTGGGACCTCGAGGTGGCACTTTCTTTTTTGGAGGTCAGATCCCAATCAAATCAATCAAGCATCTTCCCCCTCTTCTTCTTCTTCTTCCCCATCCCCATCCCCATCCCCTTCCCCTTCCCCTTCCCCTTCCCCTTCCCCTTCCCCTTCCCCTTCCCCTTCCCCTTCCCCTTCCTCCTCCTCCTCCTCTTCTTCTTCTTCTTCTTCCCCCTCCATCACACTTACGGGATTCAATCATGAGTCTCTGGCTTCAGATCCAGCAGCACAAACACTCACCATGATTGCTTCAGCCTTGCCAGGGTAAAGTTTCTAGTAACCTTAGCTACTATTGATAATAAAGAAAACCTGTAATGACCCAGTTCCTGGTTCCCATAACACTTTTCAGATGCTCTCACTTATCCGTCCACCTTATATTGTACTGTGAATTGTTTCTTAGATTCCCATCTGAGGTCTCAGTTTGTTTTATTGCCTTTCAGATGGAGCAGAATGGTTAGAAAAGACTGGACTTGGGTAGTTGCCTTCCTCTAATTCAGTTAGATTCCCATAATCCCCCAGTAAGTTAGGCACTGGTTAACTATCCCCCCCCAACACTTGATTTACATTTCAAAGAAATGTTTCCTCTCCCCACCTCTTCCACTGCTAGAAGTCCTGGGAGATTTTTCTTCGAAACTCATTATAAGAATCTGGTCAAGTTTTTGGAGCTAAATATCACTGTGGGGATCCTTCTAAGACTGAGTTCACTTGGAGCTGTTCATACTAAGTGTCCAGCAATTTACCCATCACAGTTCAGATTGTCCTCCCCTGGGCTGACTGTGGTTTCTGTAATCTCTGTGGTCAATCAGAACTACTTGATTTGTTCCTCTAATCTTGGAGACAGAGGCTTATCTTGTATTCTTTCATATGGATCCAAGATAAGTTGTTGATTGTTCCATTCAGCTTTTTACTTGCTGTCAGAGTAGTAACTTTCTTTTTTAAAATTAATTTATTTATAAAGTGGAAACACTGACAAGACCATAGGATAAGAGGGGAACAATTCCCACTACTAGAGCTCCATATCCCATCCTATCCCCTGATAGCTTTCCTATTCCTTATCTGTCTGGGAGTATGGACCCAGGACCATTATGGGGTGCAGAAGATAGAAGGTCTGGCTTCTGTAATTGCTTCCCCACTGAACATGGGCAACAGGTCGATCCATACTCCCAACCTGTCTCTCTCTTTCCCTAGTGGGGCGGGGCTCTGAGAAAGTGGAGCTCCAGGACACATTGTGGGGTCATCTGTCCAGGGAAGTCTGGTTGGCATCATGGTAGCATCTGGAACCTGGTGGCTGAAGAAGAGTTAACATATAAAGCCATACAAATTGTTGATTAATCATGAACCTAAAGGCCAGATTAGTGCAAATGAAGATTTGAAGTCTGTTTTGGAAATAGTTAGTAGGTCTATTTTAGGTATATACCACAGGGCCCATGACTTATTTGTTTTTGCCTGAGCCTGAAATCTGATATGCAGGTGGATCCTAGTTATTGTCTGGGGAGATGATGTCATGGCTAGAAAAAGGGCTAGAAAGCTGGATCAGGGAAGAGAGTAGCTCCCAAATATGGGAAAAGTGTATGAATATTGTTGACTGTGAACCCCATCAATTTGATCTGTGGCCCATATTCAGCAAAGGAACCTATGTGACCTCTACATCCCTGTAGGTCTGAACTTGCATTCTATGGTCATCAGTAGGAACATTCCAAGTTGTACCAATTTCAGGACCCATCTTCTTCAGGTGGTAGATAGAGTATGTTATCTAACCCTCCTTTGGAGGATGGAACATTCTCTACCATTGTTGATCCACATTGACGGCAACATCCTATGGGGACCCCCAAAGGGGTTGATTATTTTGTTCCTGATGGAGATGACCAGTGATAAAGGTCTAGGCTAATCATGTTTGTGTGGGAATCCCAGGACTCCCTGACTAGGGCCCCAGCTGATGTGGTGACCTGATAGTGACTAAAGAGTCATCATTAAAGCATGCCAGTCTCTTGTCAGCTTTTGTAGTCTTGTAGCTTTTTGTCAGTCTCTTATTCAACTTTTGTAGTCCTTACTTTGATAAGGTTAGCCTTGGAGTGACTGAGGGAAGTATAATGGGAAGTAGGTGAGGAGGGTATATTGGTCTAAGTAGGAAGAGTAGCAACTTTCAAGCTTCTTGTATGTAGTACTAGAGAGAAAGTAACTTGGGCCTGAGAGATAGTTCACCTGGTAGAATAAACACTTTACCAGGAGTGTGCTGGGTGGTGGTGTGAGTGAACATGTTACAATGTGCAAGGCCCCAGGTTCAAGACCCCAGTCCCCACCTGCAGAGGAAAAGCTTCACGAGTAGTGGAGGTCCACGGGTCTCTTTGTTTCTATTCTTCTCTGTCTCCCCCTTCCTTCTTGGTATCTGGTTGTCTTTATCAAATAAATATAAAGATAAGAAAGAAAAGAAAGGAAAAGAAGAGAAGAGAAGAGAAGAGAAGAGAAGAGAAGAGAAGAGAAGAGAAGAGAAGAGAAGAAACACTTTATCAGGAGAGCATACTGATATGAACCATGCTCAAAGACTAAGGTTCAAGCCTCTTGATTAACATATGGGAGCACTAAACAGAGTGAGCTTCACTAGTGGTGGAGCTGTGCAGTGGTGTTTCTCCTTCTCATTCTGTCTTCCTCTCCTTTTCTCTCACTTGAGATAAAGGAGGAAGAGAAAGGTGGGGGGGGGGGAGGAGAAAACCCCTAAGGAGAGGTGGAATTGTGCAGCATGAAGCCCCAGAGCAGCTCTGGGTGCAAAAAACAAACAAACCTTAATTTTTTTTTTTTGCTTCCAAGGTTATCACTGGGGCTCTGTGTCTGCACTATGAATCCACTGCTCCTGGATGACATTTTTTCCCACTTTGTTACCCCCGGTGTTATTATTGTTATTGTTGTCGTTGCCGTCATCATCGTTGTTGGGTAGGACATAGAGAAATCAAGAGAAGGGGGAAGACAGAGGCGGGGAGAGAAAGATAGACACCTGCAGACATGCTTCACCACTTGTGAGGCAACTCCCCTGGAGGTGGGGAGCCGGGGGCTCAAACCTGCTGTTCACGCCATGTGCGCCTAACCCACTGCGCTACCTACCGCCTGCCTCCCTAAAGCTTTTCTTTATCTGCTCTCCCAACTCTTCTTGACTTATTTTCCACCTCGTTAACTCTACCACTTTACTGCCACACAAGCCTATTAGGAAGTGATACAGAGACACCTGCAGCAGTGCTCCACCACTCACAAAGTTGTCCCCCTGCTGGTGGGGACCCGGGAGCTGAGGCCTTTGTGCATTGTAACATGTGCGCTCAACTAGGCGCATCACCACCCAGTTCCAATCTTTGCCTTCATGAGCCCTCCACTCACTGATTGTTCCCCTCCCTCAACTACTTTTTAATTATCTATGTTCACGTTTATACTCACTTAAGTTTAGATTCCATATCATCATTGTAATAATTCTTTTAAGATTGTCTAAAAAGCATTTATTTATTTAATTTGCTAGGAAAGAGAGAAATTGAGAAGGAAGGGGGACAGAGAATGAGAGAGAAGGGGCCAGTGGCACACGTGGTTAAGCACACATAGCACTATGTGCAAACATCCACATTGGAGCCCTCACCTCCTCACCTTCAGGGGGTCTGCTTCACAAGCTGTAAAGCAGGTCTACAGGTGTCTATCTTTTCCTCTACCTTTCTATTCCCCCCCCCCTTAATTTCTCTCTGTCCTGTCCAATTGAAAAAAAAAAAAGGAATAAAATGGCCTCCAGGAGCAGTGGATTCCTAGTGCTGGCACAGAGCCTCAGCGATAACCCTGGAGAGAGATACCTGCAGACCTGCTTTACCATTTGTGAAGTTTTCTCTTTGCAAGTGGGGAGCAGGGTTTTGAACCCCGGTCCTTGAGCGTCGTAAAGTGCACTTACCTTAGTGTACTACTGGTCAGCCTCCATAATAATTTCTTATTAAAATATTTTTAATTATTTTGGATAAAGACAGAAGTTGAGAGGGAAGGGGGAGGGAGAAGGGCAGAGACACCTGTAGCACTATTTCACCACTTCTCCATCGACCCCTATTGGTGGGGACCAGAGACTTGACTCTTAGTTCTTACACACTGTGCATCACCATCTGGCCCCCTCATCTCTTATTAAGCACTATGGAATATAAGGTCAAGGAGAACCTTAGCAAGATGCCAGGGCCCTGAGATCCAAGGCATCTCAGGGCTGAGAGAAAATAACTTCATAATTTATCTGAAGAGTTTTGAGGAATAGCACCGAGACACCTCCAGATGAGAGAATGTCAGGTGTGTCCATGAACAGAACTCTCCCAGAGTATTTAAAGACAAAACTATGCATCAAAAGCAACAGGAAGACCAAAGATGCTTTTAGGTAAAACAATGCAGGAGCAATTGTCAAAGAACAAATTACTTTCAAGGTATGGGAGGCATTAAGAATGTGCTTGGGGTCAGGTGGTGGCACACCTGGTTGAACGCGCATATTACAACGTGCAAGGACACAGGTTCAAGACCCCGGTCCCCACCTGCAGGGGGAAAGCTTTGTGAGTGGTAAAGCAGTGCTGCAGGTGTCTCTCTTGTCTCTCTCCTCTATCTTCCCCCTCTCAATTTCTGACTGTTTCTATTCAACAAATAAAAACAATTAAAAAAATTAAAGGGAGTCAGGCAGTAGCGCAGCGGGTTAAGCGCAGGTGGCACAAAGCGCAAGGACCGGCTTACGGATCCCAGTTCGAGCCCCCGGCTCTCCACCTTCCACGGAGTCGCTTCACAGGTGGTGAAGCAGGTCTGCAGGTGTCTATTTTTCTCTCCCCCTCTCTGTCTTCCCCTCTTTTCTCCATTTCTCTCTGTCCTATCTAACAACGACAACATCAATAACAACAACAATAATAACTACAACAACAATAAAAAAAACAAGGGAAAATAAATAAATATTTTTAAAAATTTAAAAACTTTAAAAAAAAAAGAAAAATGTGCTCAACCTTAATTACAACAGTCTTTTGTCTGAATGTCATTAGTAAGGTGCAGTTCTCTGATACCTCAAGAAATATTCAGATCACTCTGCTGTGCACAAACCCTTCAGGGTAGTGTTGCACCAAAACACAAACAGAGAAGGTGCATACACTGGATACTTCCCTGAAGGGTTTGTGCACAGTATCACCTGGGATTTGTATGTGAAAGGTTCCAGGTTCTCATCCCCAGTACCACTAAAAACTAGAGCTAAGTAACACTCTGATTTAAAATAATAATAATAAATGTATAAATACATATGTATATATACATATACATACATATATATATATATATATATATATAGAGAGAGAGAGAGAGAGAGAGAGAGAAAGAGTCAGAGTCAGAGTTGTCCGGGAGGTGGTGCATTAGATAATGCATTGGACTCTCAAGCAAGAGGTCCCGAGTTCAGCCTCTGGCAGAACATGTACCAGAGTGAAGTCTGGTTCTTTCTTTCTCTCCTCTTTCTCATTAATTAATAAATAAAATTTTGTAAAAATTTATGTAGTTAGTAGATTGATTTATCATTAAATGCATTACTACAGATCCACAAATGAACTCTGAAACCAACCAGGAAATCAGTCCTACTGTGCCTCCCTAGGAAATTCATCTTTACAATTTCTGAGGTAAAGAGGTTATCTCAATTTTTTCACTCTACCTGTTTTCAGCTAATGATCCTGCTCTAAAATTCACCATGAGAACAGTGACTGTCACAATGGACTTATTTCATTTTCATTGCCAAAATATCCAAACCTCTTTGCACCAATAGTCCTTTACCTCTTCAGTTCTGCTCCTTCGCCTTCTTTTTTTAAAGTAAAAAGAACACTATTTATCTATCATGGGCTGTTGGGTAGTTGCCATCTCCCCCTGGCTTCTTCTTATCCATATGCCTATATAGGGATTTACTGATCCAAAGGTTTGGTCTATTTACATAAATCACTTTTACATAAAGCACTCCAGGGCATTGGTGGTTCAGTTATAGGATTCTCGCCTGTTCCGCCCCCTCCTTGTCACACTCTGATTTTCACCAGTCACTTTTCTCTCCACCCTCTCTATATCATATCCTGTTTCCACCCTACTTGGAGAGTATAAAAACAGCTGCTCTTCTGATTAAAGACACTTGGAAATTGCTTTCCGGCTCCGAGAGTTCCAGAGTGTATCTCCTGCGGAAGTTAGTGCGGCACGGGTTCCTGATCCCTCTCCCACACAGCAGCCTAGATCAGCTCCAGTTGAGTTCTCTCCAACCCAGAGAGCACCGGCTTGGGAAGAAGTACCCTCAGGCTATCCCGGCATCTGGCGCCCGGAACAGGGACCCGTAAGCAGCAGATTTACAAGAAGACATCTTAGATAAGTACACACCTTTTGGGTATCTGCAATATTGTGTTAAGGCACTGTGATTTTTTCTTCTTTTTTATTGTTTTCCGGAGATCTTTCCACCATGGAAAATCTTTTCCAAATCCTGCATTCTTTTTCCAGTATACAATTTTTATATATCTGGGACATTTTTCTCGGGGCTTCACCTTATATCCTGTTGATCATCATAGCAGCTTTTAAGGGATATATAGGGCAACCTCTCAGAAGGCTTAAGAAACTAGAGGCTGAGGTCCAAGAGATAAAGGAAGTAATCATAGAACTTAACCAGCACCTTAAAAACAAGAAGAAGCAAAGGCCTGTCGTGATCTTGACCCACCCTAATTCCTCTGCATCTTGCCCTGAGGCCCCTATTTTGGCATCTTGCCCTGAGGCCCCTATTTTGGCAGACACGTGTCCGAATTCTCCTTTGGACTCCACAGCCACTTCTTCGGCCACCCCCACTTTGGCAGAAACGTGTCCGGAACCTCCTGCTGCCTCCACGGCTGCTTCTTCACCCCACCCTGTTTTGGTAGACACATGTCCGAATTCTCCTGTAGCCTCCAAAACCACTTCTTCGGCCACTTGTCCAGAAGCTTCCACTTCAGTGACTCCTCCTACCGCTACACACTTATCAGAGGAAGTCCACACATTTCCAGTCAATGTTGCCCCCAATAGACAAAAACCTCAGGCCTGGTATCCATATTCCGCCACAGACCTGAAGGAACTACGCCAGGCTATCAAAGATGACGGTGTTCATGCCCCATGGACCAGGTCCATTTTACAAGGCCTGCTTCAGAACCTTAATACCCCTCAAGATTGGAGAGATGTGACTCGTGCTACGCTCCCAGGCCCCCTCTTCCTGCAATGGGAGGCATTCTTTCGCGATGAATGTTTACAACAATCGCGGAAAAATATTCAAAATCAGCCAGAGGGTAATTTTGATGCATTGTTTGGAACAGGCCAATTAGAAACAGGGATTCAACAGGCGGAAGCCAAGTTTCCAGCGGGGTATTTTGATCAAGCACGCCTGTGTGCATTAAAAGCATGGGAGCGATTAACACCACCCATGGGAGCAGCCTCAGCCCCCATTCTCTCCCTGCAACAAGAACCTGATGAATCCCTCGCTAAATTCATTGCCAGGGTCCAGTCGAGTTTGGAAAGGAAGATTTATAATCCTGACGCTCGTTTTCTCCTACTGCGATCCATAGTCTGGGATGGAATGCTTCCGCATTTTCGACAGGCCTGTATCACTCTTAAAAATGAACACCCAGATACTTGGATTCTAGCTACACAGGATCTCAGATCAAGCTCTTTTCAAGGACCTATGTTACAGGCCTATGCAGCTACCTTACATAAGCAAAAAGGAGCTTGCTTTCAGTGCGGTCGCCAAGGGCATTGGCGTAACCAATGTCCAGAAAATAGACCGCGACCCCGCCTCCAGTCAGGGCGACCCCACCTCCAGTCAGGGCGACCCCACCTCCAGTCAGGGCGACCCCACCTCCAATCAGTGCAACCCCGCCTCCAATCAGGGCAACCCCGCCTCCAGACAGGGAATCAGAGACCACGAATGCCTTGTCCCAGATGCCAGAAAGGATTTCACTGGAGGAGAGATTGTTGGTCAAGGTTCCATAGGAACGGCACGCCTCTGCCAAATGTAAACAGGGATTTAAACTAGGTATGGGGCTTCCCTTAGCCCCGCCCCCAAGAGGGAAGGAAGCAGGTCGCCCGCTTGGTGCTGTGCCCTTCTTCCACAAACAGAAGCCCAGCTTGGGACCCAATCCATCGCTATACCCACCACGCCAAGTAACAATAACAGAGGGTGAGCAGAAGGAGGAACCCGTGGTATGTGGGAACTTCCAGCATAGAAATAACCGGCTGGAGCAAGAGAACAGCTCGAATTCAGAGCCTGAGATTTTATGGACCACCCCTGTTTTAGAAAGGGGTCACCCAACTATGACAATAAAGATTGGTAATATTCCTTTTAAGTGTTTGATTGACACGGGAGCAGATAAGACAATATTAAGACAAGCAGAGGTTCCCCAGAGTTGGGAACTCCTCCCAGGACCACGCTTACATGGTGTTGGAGGATTGACTCAGGCATTCCGCACACGAGATTCCCTTGTGTGGGAAGATCCAGAAGGGACTACCGGACGCTTTCAGCCTTTAATAGCTGATATAAGCACCAATTTATTGGGAAGAGACTTGCTGGAATCTTTAGATGTAGTGATATCCTCAGACACCTCTGCAGGACACCACACTCACTCCTGTGAGACTGCTAGACCCAACCAGCACCCCCAATACTAACTGCCACTGTTCGTAACAGAACTCCCCGCTTAGATTGGCTTTCTAATGAGCCTGTCTGGGTGGAACAGTGGCCTTTGCCTAGGGAGAAGCTAGAAATTTTTAAAAAACTCGTCCAAGAGCAGTTATCGTTGGGACACATTCGTCATTCTCGGAGCCCATGGAATACTCCAGTCTTTGTAATTAAAAAGCGCTCAGGAAAATGGCGCCTCCTCCAAGATCTTCGTGCAGTTAATAAAACCATGCAGGTTTGGGGCTCCCCCCAAAGGGGTTTGCCTCTTGCTTCCGCAATTCCCACAGGAATTCCAATCATAGCTATTGATATACAGGATTGTTTTTTCTCTATTCCCTTACACCCACAAGATTGTAAACGTTTTGCTTTCTCTGTTCCTTCTATTAATAATGCCAGCCCTGCCGATAGATTTGAATGGGTGGTACTGCCCCAGGGCATGGCTAATAGTCCTACTATTTGTCAAGAGGTTGTTAAATCTGCCCTTTTTCCATATATTCATAAGGGCCTTAAGGTTTTTCATTATATGGATGACGTGTTAATATGGGGAGAATTAGATACAGATCTCTCCGCCCTACGTGATTTTCTAATCCCTGCCTTAAAGAGAAGTGGACTTAATGTAGCTCCTGAGAAGATACAGCTAATCCCTCCAATATCTTTCTTAGGCTCAGAGATTTCCCTAACGCAGATTCGTCCTTTAAAACCTTGTGTTACTTTTCCTTCTAATCTCACACTTGCTTCTTTACAAAGTTTTCTTGGAAATTTGAATTGGCTTAGGCAGTATCTTTATCTGCCTACGAGCTGCCTGCAACCACTGTTCGATCTGTTAAAAGGAAACAAACAGCCCTCCTCAAAGCGTATGTTAACCCCCGAAGCATCCTTGGCTCTGGAAAAAGTTAACCAGGCTCTCCAGGACATGCACCTCGTTCGATTCTCCCCCTCCTCTCCAGTAAATCTTCTAATCTTTAACTCCACCCCCACGGTAGTGGGGGCATTGTGGCAGAAACATGGCGTTCTCGAATGGCTTCATACGCCAGTAGGCGGAGCTCCAAGACTCCTTACCGAGATTGATGCCTTAGCATTTATGGTTCGCCAAGGAAGAAACAGATCGGTTCAGGTCTTAGGAAGGGAACCAGATTCAATCATTCTTCCCTTTTCTCTCACTGATACAGAATGGCTCATACGCCACCATTCTCGTTTTGCCATAAGTTTAATGGGTTTTCCAGGACAATTAGATAATCATTTTCCCTCTAATAATTTGATAGCTTCTTTACCTCTGTTGCCTCTACTAGTACCTAAACTTTTCTCTCGAGATCCCATCCCCTCTGCTCCTACAGTGTTCACTGATGGTGGAAAAAAGGGAGCTGCTGCCCTTATATATTATCCAGACCAGCAATACCCCAAACCTCTCTTTACTGAACTTCCTGATAATTCCCCTCAGTACAAAGAACTTTATGCTGTTTTCCTTGCATTAAAAGCTGTACCAGAATCCTTCAACCTTTTTTCTGACAGTGTGTATACTGTTAACTTACTTCCATGGCTTGCTCGATCTTATGTAAGAATTGATGACAACCCACTTTCTCCTCTTTTAATTCAAATTGCCTCTATGCTCTGTTCTCGAACCCATCCACTGTATGTTCAGCACCTACGTTCCCACAGCCCTCTTCCTGGTCCCCTGTCCGAAGGGAATGCTGCAGCTGACCGCCTTGCCTCCACAGGAATTCTCCTAGCCTCTGTCTCTAATCCTGCTGACTTTCATTCCCTAACCCATGTTAATCTTAAAGGTCTTCGAGCTCGATTTCCTGATATTCCTCTGCCACAGTTAAAACGTATTCTTGCTACATGTTCCTCCTGTGCAGGTCTAATCAAAACACCTGCTATTCAGACTCTGGGGGTTAATCCTCGAGGTTTAAAAGCCAACGCTCTTTGGCAAATTGATGTTACCCACATACCTAACTTTGGCAAACAAAAATATGTGTTCGTCTCAATTGATACCTTCTCTAAGTTTATGTGGGCTACAGCTCAGACTGGAGAAAACTCAAAAAAGCTTATAAGCCATATGCTCTCCTGTTTTGCTGTAATGGGCTTACCTCTTCAACTTAAAACGGATAATGGACCTGCTTTTACCAGCAAACAATTTAAAGATTTTTGTTCCCTCTGGAACATTACTCATACTATAGGCATTCCGTATAATCCACAGGGACAAGGCATTGTTGAGAGGGCCCATCAAACTCTTAAGGCTCAATTAAATAAAGAAAAAGGGGAAATGTACCCCCCTAATATCCAGCTGGCAAAAGCCTTAACTACATTAAATCTCTTTAATATTTACAAAAACTCCGACCAACCTCCTATAATTCTTCATTGGCAAACACCACCCACCCTCCCAGCTATTAAAGTCAAATGGAAAGACCCACTTGATAAAATTTGGAAAGGACCTGACCCCCTGTTGACTATGGGGAGGGGTTTCGCATGTATTTTTCCACAAAATTACTCCAAGCCTGTTTGGGTTCCTGCCCGCCATGTCCGGCAATACCCACATGATGGTGCTGATATCCCTGAAGAACAAGAAACACTGCAAGAAGACTGGCTGCAAGAGGACTGGCTACAGGATGCACCCCAGGATCCATAATACAGCATGGCAGAATCAAAAAAAAAAATCTGATTCACAGAACTCTCCCCCCCCCCCGAATGAATGTCTTATGCTATGACTGGCCAGTTGTGTTTTGTGAGTGAGTGAGTGAAAAAAAAAAAAAATTGAGTGAGTTGAGTGACCAAAATTTTTGTATGACCCATTGTGCTCAGAGTACTCTGAAAGTTAACTGACTTTATATCAAACGGCTGGACGCAGCCATGGTTTCTGGAGACGTCCAGAAACAGTCCAAAAATTGTTCATTCCCCCTTTTGATTTCTTTTTTACGTCTTGATATCAATATGAAATGTTTAGTCTTAAACTGTGTGAGTAAAGATGGTTCAACTATGACAGTAGTTCTAAATTCACATTTGAAATGATATATCTTATTTACAAGTTTTTCTCCTCCTGTGTGTTATAAACTATATATTTAATATGCGTGTTTCAAGTTTGGTAAACATTAACTTGACAGTTAAATCGTAACTTCGAAGTTACATTTTTACGAGAAGAGGTAAAATCAATTCATTTAAGTAACTGAGTGTTTAAGGTAAAACTCTAAATATTCAATGTGACAATTCATCATCTCCTAAGTTAAAATACAAATGCTCTATACAGGACATTTTTGGAGGGCCCCCAAAAATGTCCTGTAAGCTATCTTGTGGAAATTAATCCACAACAAATTTGGCATCAATCTGATATTGTAAATGTACCAAAAAAAAAAAATTGTCACTAAAATGTGTTAACTCTAAATGAGTTTGCTTAAAAACCCAATGTAAAAATAGTCAAGAATCAATATATGTAACTTAAACTCGGTATGAAAACTTTGCTATATAAAGACTGCTACATGAGGTCACGTAAGATGACCTTTACACAAAATTATAAAGATACCTAAACCAGTTATAATCATTGAGTTATCAATTTTAGTAAACTTCTAATTTGTTACAAAGTTTTTTCATAAGTAATTGACTACAGCTATGACAAGCCTTCGCATAAAGAAGCATCTGCTCATATAGAATCCCCAGAAATCCATCTTGGACCCCTGACCTCTGACATCACCCACAATTACAGCCATCCCCAGAAACCCATGATGTGACCTGACACGATCTGGAGAACCTGATTCACAGACTCCGAAGGACAAGACTTTCCTACTGCCTTTCTCTCAACCATCGGTGTCTGCTCTTCCTGCTTCTGTTTCGCCCATCATGTTTTGGCGGTTCCAGGTCACTCTCTACAGAGAAGAAAAGTTCCGGTGGCCGTCCTCCTCCATCAAGATAGACGTGTGGCATTTATTTCCTGGCCGTTGACATTGGACTGATGCTTCTATAGAACTTGCTGGACACTCCTTTTATACTCCTGGACTTCTTGAAGAATGACTGTAGCAGGCTGACTCGGGATTTTGCAATGCCAGATCACCCCTCTAGCCCCTCGGCTTATCAGGCCCCCACTCCTCCACCCATCAGGCTCACTCTGTCTCTTGCTACTCTTACTTATCCCTCCGTCTTGTGCTAGTTCTTTTTAAAGACACTTACACACTATCATTCTGCTTTCTTCCCAACAGGTTTCCGTTCACCCCTACACTGCTATTCCCCTGACAGAGATGAAGCCTTTTACAGACATTGACCCAGTTATATATGGCCATTAAGTAAGAGGAAGATGTTGGGGAATTGTGAGGATATGGTTGAGCTTGGAAGGGCTTGAGCCTTAGGGGTGTGTCAATCCTGTTAGTCTCTCTCTCCACGGAGAGGTTGAGCAAGGAGGGACAGTAGAACCCCAAAAAAAGGTGTGCCTCTTATCAGTCTCCCTGCCTCACAAAGTGCCCCACACTCCTGATACTATGGCAAAAAGTTAAAAAGAAAGGGGGAGATGTTGGGTAGTTGCCATCTCCCCCTGGCTTCTTCTTATCCATATGCCTATATAGGGATTTACTGATCCAAAGGTTTGGTCTATTTACATAAATCACTTTTACATAAAGCACTCCAGGGCATTGGTGGTTCAGTTATAGGATTCTCGCCTGTTCCGCCCCCTCCTTGTCACACTCTGATTTTCACCAGTCACTTTTCTCTCCACCCTCTCTATATCACATCCTGTTTCCACCCTACTTGGAGAGTATAAAAACAGCTGCTCTTCTGATTAAAGACACTTGGAAATTGCTTTCCGGCTCCGAGAGTTCCAGAGTGTATCTCCTGCGGAAGTTAGTGCGGCACGGGTTCCTGATCCCTCTCCCACACAGCAGCCTAGATCAGCTCCAGTTGAGTTCTCTCCAACCCAGAGAGCACCGGCTTGGGAAGAAGTACCCTCAGGCTATCCCGGCAATGGGCAATTCTAGCCTGTGATATCTATATGCTTTCTCTTCCTCTTCTTCTTCCTCCTCTTTATTTTCAGTATTTTGCTTCTTCACTTAATTCATGTGCCTACTAAACTTCATCAGCTTTTCATCATTTTGGTTATTATTCCCACTGCTCTACCAACATACACTGGTATTTTCTAATTTTTTAAAATTAAATTAAAAAAATTTTTTTTTTGCCTCCAGCGTCATTGCTGGGGCTCCGTGCCTACGCTATGAATCCACTGCTCCTGGAGGCTGTTTTTCCCATTTTGCTGCCCTTGTTGTTGTGCTAGTTGTAGTTGTTATTGTTGTCATAGCTGTTGTTGTTGTTGTTGGATAGGACAGAGAGAAATGGAGAGAGGAGGGGAAGACAGAGGAGGAGAGAAAGATAGACTTGCTTCACCACTCACGAAGCGACCTCCTGCAGGTGGAGAGCCGGGGCTCGAACCAGGATCCTTACTCCTGGCTCTTGCGCTTTGTGCCATGTGCGCTTAACCCGCTGTGCTACCGCCCGACTCCCTTTTTTCTACTTGTTATCTTTATTTTGACAATAGGGTTATTGGGGCTCTATGCTTGTATGAACGCTTCGATCCTGACAGATTCCTTCTTTTTCTTCTTTAAATAGAGGGAGAAACAAAGAATGAAGGAGAGACAACACAGTTTTGCTCCATCAGTGAAGCTTCCATTGTGTAGATACTCCCACGTGATGACTGGGAGGTTCCAATATGGATCAGTGAGCTGTTTCCCAGACACTTATATTCTACTAAAACAAAAACAAAACAAAGAAACTAAAACATTCCATTGGAATGGCCTGGAAAGTACACAGTGAATAAACTACTAGACTTGCAGCTTGAGCTCTCCAGTTTGATTCTCAGAATTAAACATGCCAGGGTGTTGCTTTAGTTCTCTCATCTCAATATAAAAATATGTATATATTTTAAAATACACCCTTAGGACCAGGGATGTGTAATAGTTTGTTGGTAGAGTACTTTTATATGTATACATCTTCATCTCTTCTTCTTCTTCTTCTTCTTCTTCTTCTTCTTCTTCTTCTTCTAGCGTTTGCCCTTCTTCTGTAGCCAGTCAACAGCGTCAGGTTGAGCCTGATGTAAAGTTTCGAGACCTCCTTTGAATCTGGAGAGGTGGCAGTCGTTGACTATGTGGGTCATAGTCTGTCTGTAGCCGCAGGGGCAGTTTGGGTCGTCTCTGGCTCCCCAGCGATGGAACATAGCGGCGCCATGGCCTGTTGGATAGTGATTGAGGAGGGCCCAATCATAACGTGCTAGGTCAAAGCTGGGTTGACGCTTGCAGGGGTCTGTGAGGTGCTTGTTCTTCATCTCTGATTCTTGGCAACACCTGTCAACCCCTTAAAAGTCCTTTTATTCCCTCTTTTTTTATTAATTTATTTTTTCTTAATGTTTTATTTATTAATGAGAAGAGAGGAAAAAGAACCAGACATGACTCTGTTACATTTGCTGCTGGAGATTGAACTCAGGACCTCATGCTTGAGAGTCCAATGCTTTATCCACTGCACCACTTCCAGGACCATCTATTCCCTCCATTTATCAACATGTACCCTAACTTTCATTCAGTAAAAGTTTCACACCCATGGACCTACACAGACACAGAAAATGAACATTTTCTATTAAAAGAGATACTGAAGTATGGAGAAATAGTTCATCAGATAGGGTGTGTGTTTTGCATGCCTGCAGCCCCGGCTTGAGCCTTGGCATCATGTGGGAGATGCTATGGCATCAGAAGAAACTCCTGTACTGTAGTACTTCTCCTTCTCCGAATGAAAATACAATCTGGAATGATGGAACTGTGTATATGTGAGGTCCTGGCTTTGCCAAAAAACAAACAAAGAAGAGACAGAGATTGAAGGTCTATAATTTATTTTAATTTTTTATTATCTTTATTTATTGGATAGAGACAACCAAAAACAGAAAGTAAGGGGAAATAGAGGAGAGAGAAAGGGAGAAGAGAGAGAAAGAGAGACCTGCAACACTGCTTCATCACTCACAAAACTTTCCCCCTGCAGGCAGGGATAGGAGGGCTTGAATCCGGGTCCTTGTGTATTGTAATATGTGCGCTCAACCAGGTGTACCACCACCTAGCCCTGAGACTGAAGGTTTATAAGAAATAGCAGCAATTGGGTGGGGCAGAGAGCAGGATGCTTATGCAAATATACTTTCATTCCTGAGGCTCTGAAGTCCTAGGTTTATTTCCCCACATCACTGCAAGCCAGAGCTGAGCAGTGTTTTGGTTTAAAAAAAAACTGAAAAGACTAAATTGAAAGTAGGGCACCAAAGTAAAAACCCTGTGGTGAGCGGGAGGGTGGACATGCGGCTTCCTGAACTGGCAGGGGTGGGGGGGATGGGGGAGTGGGATGGGACACAATCTTTTGGTGATGGGAATGGTGTTTATGTACACACCTATTAAATTGTAGTCATATAAATCACTATTTAATTAATATGAGGGGGAAAATTGATTGTATGTCTAACAAAGGGACTTTTCAAAGTTAACCCAACTACCAAATAATGTGATCATAACAGTAACTATCCATTGTCTTCTTGAACCCTAAGACAGCAGGAACCTCGCATTTCCACTATAAAGCCTAAACTTCCCCCCAGTTCTGGGACCCTAGGGTAGGGCCCACTTTCCTGTATGCTTCTCCCAATTCTTATCAAATAATATTGCATCCGCTGATTGCAACCTAATCAACGCAACGAGTGCCACCCCAGCACGCTTCACTTCAGACTGTGTCCAGAGACTTCAGGTGTGGAACGACAACCCTTCAGCTTCATCACTTGGGTGAGACCTTTCCTTTCATAGTATTCTCTAATTCCATCCCAGGTGGTTCACTTCCTAACAAAGTCCCAAAACCTACATATAGACCAGGTTCCAGGAGACAGAGCATATGTTCACAGGTATCCATGAACTAGGGCAAAATATATACCTGAAAGCAGTAGTACACTAGAGTTTGCAGTGAGTACCCCCCATTTCATCTCCACTATTCCAACCTTTGGGTCCATGATTCTTCAACAATTTGTTTGGCTTTGTTTGTTAACTCTCTTTTCAGCCACCAGGTTCCAAATGCCATCAGGATGCCGGCCAGGCTTCCCTGGACTGAAGACCCCACCAATGCGTCCTGGAGCTCTGCTTCCCCAGAGACACACCCTACTAGGGAAAGAGAGAGGCAGACTGGGAGTATGGACCAACCAGTCAACGCCCATGTTCAGCGGGGAAGCAATTACAGAAGCCAGACCTTCTACCTTCTGCAACCCACAATGACCCTGGGTCCATGCTCCCAGAGGGATAGAGAATGGGAAAGCTATTGGGGAGGGGGTGGGATATGGAGATTGGGTGGCAGGAATTATTTGAAGTTGTATCCCCCAATCCTATGATTTTGTTAATGTCTCCTTTCTTAAATAAATTAAAAAAAAACTGAAAAGAAACAGCAGAAGTCAGCTTTTCTATCTCCATTCTAACTATCATTCACACCTTTTTAATGGTGGGACAAGATGGTTTAGTAGAGGTTGAAAGGTACTGATAGCCTTGGAGAAATGTGGAAATTGACCCCTGTGATAACAATCCTTGTAAATTTACATTTTCCAGACTTTATTATTTTTTTAATATTTTATTTATTAATGAGAAAGATAGGAGAGAGAGAGAGAAAGAATTAGACATCACTCTGGTACATGTGCTGCCAGGGATTGAACTCAGAACCTCACGTTTGAGAGTCCAGTGCTTTATGCACTGCGCCACCTCCTGGACCACCCAGATTTTCAAATAATATGCTTGAATGGTTATTTTAAACCTACACAGACACTAACATATGCAAATGAGTATCAACTCAAATGCTGCTGCTGCTACTTTTATAACCCAGTGTTACCTTGATTGTATCTTTTCTATGACTTCAAAGCTCTCCTAGTCCCAATTTTGTGTGTGTATGTGTGTGTGTGTGTGTGTGTGTGTGTGTGTATATATATATATGAATGGTTTTATCAGTAATTTACATAATTTTGAGATAATGGGTATAATTCCAATTCTATACCATCCCACCACCAGTGTTCTGTCTCCCCATTCCCTCTATTGAAAACTGCAGTAGTTCTCTCAAGGTCACAGATATGGGTTGACTATTATTTCTATATTTGTATACATTTGTTTATTTTTCCTATGATCCTGCCTTTTCTTGCTAAGTCACATCTATAGTTACTACTTCCAAATGTCATCTTCCCCGAACATTTCTCCCCCTCTGGGAATATGAACCAAAATTATTTTCTTCCTTCCTTTTTTTCCTTCCTTCCTTCCTTCCTTCCTTCCTTCCTTCCTTCCTTCCTTCCTTCCTTCCTTCTTCTTTTACCAGAGCACTAAGCAGCTCTGGCTTATGGTGGTGTGGGGGATTGAACCTGGGACTTTGGAGCCTCAGGTATGAGAGACTCTTTGCATAACCATTATGCTATCTACCCACACACCAAAATTGTTTATGGAGTGTAGAAGGTGGGAGTTCTCTTTTCTGTAACTGCTTCTTGGTTGGACACGGGTGTGGGCAGGTAGATCCATATTCCCAGTCTGTTTCTGTCTTTCCCTAGTGGCATAGGGCTCTGGAGAGGTGAGGTTCCAGGACACACTGGTGAGGTCTTCTGCTCAGGGAAGCTAGGATGGAATCATAGTAGCAAGTTGGTGGCTAAAAGTTGGAAGGAAAAGAGCAGGACAAATTGTTTAATAGACAGGAACCAAAAAGAAAGAATAGAGCAGGTAAAAATAGGGACCTTAGGGTGGAGAGAAGAGATCTATTTTAGGTATGTTCTAAGGGGCCCATGACTTTTAGTAATTTTTGCTTGAGCTTGATAGTTAACTTGCAAGTGACCTAAAAATATTGTATGGGAAGATAATGTCAGAGTTTAGAACAGAACTAGAAAACTGGCTTAGCACAGAGAGTAGCTCCCAAACTTAAAGAAAATATATAAATAAAGCTAATTACTTACCCCACCCATCTACTTAAATCATATATAAAATATGTAAATAAGATATATTATATAAAGTTATATAATATATAAAATAAGTAAAATATAAAATTAAAATATAAAATATATAGTTATAAAATAAAATAAAGTTATAAAATATATAAATAAAGTTAGCTACTTACCCCATCCATAGGACTAAGGGTCCCTATCTATTCATATTTAGCACAGGAACCTATATAACATGAGTCCCTGTCAGTCTGAGCTCACAGTTCATGGTCACAGCTGGGATCATTTTAGGCTGCACTCATTTCAGGACCAGTCTTCTAGTGGGAGGGTAGGATGACCCAAACTCCCTTCAATGAGTGGGGCAGTCCCTACTGTTGTTGCTCTATAGTGAGGGCAAGGTCCTGGAGAAGCCCACAAGAGGGTTTATAATGATGTTCTTTTTTTTTTAAATTTTTTTAAAAATCTTTATTTACTTTTTGGATAGAGACAGCCAGAAACTGAGAGGAAAGGGGAGATAGGGAGACAGAGAGACACCTGCAGCCCTGCTTCACCACTTGTGAAGCTTTCCCCCTACAGGTGAGTATTGGGGGCTTGAATCTGGGTCCTTGCGTACTGTACCACATGTGCTCAACCAGGTGTGCCACCACCCGGCCCCTATAATGATGTTCTTGATGGAAGTGACCAGTGATGGTGGAGAGAGGGATCTACTAGAGGTCCATCTTATCTATGTGAGAATCCAAGGATTCTCTTACTAGGGCCCTCAGTTATGGGGTAGCCAGGTATTGGCCAAAAAAGCCATCAAGTGACCCAGTCTCTTGCCCTTATCCAGCTTTTGTAGTCCTTTCTTTATCTTGACGAGTTTAGACTTTCTCCCAGTTATAGTGCTGAGAGTAATTAACTGTAGCCAAACTGGGGTTAGGTTTACGGGGTGTGAATGGTTTTCTAAGTGAAGAGCTAGAAAGTAGAGTCAATTCCACTCTGGTTACTACTGTGTGTCTACTAGTTGCACTACTAAATAATAGTACTACTTTGGCACTCCTCCTATGTAGGATTTCCTACAAAGCCCCCTAAAATAAATTTATAAAAAATAAAGATTATGGTATTTTCAGATGTTAAAAAAAAACATTCAATAATATCCTCTTGTGTTTGGAATTAAGCCTCAAAGGGGGGGGGGAGCCTGTAGCAGTGAAACCCCTATGATGACAAAAGTATACTAATGATTAGTGCAACTCTTGGGTGTCAATTATATATTTTTAAATTTTATTTATTACAGAAATTGAGATGGGAGGGGGAGATAGATAAATAGATATCTGCAGCCCTGCTTCACCACTTGTGAAGTTTTCCCCCTGCAGCTGGGGCCCCGGGGCTTGAACCTGCCTCCTTGTACACTGTAGTGTGTGCGCTTAACTAGGTGTGCCACTGCCTGGCCCTGGTGTCAATTATATTTCAATGAAGTGATTTTTAAAAGACTGGTGAAATATTAGCTCACTTGGCTAGCGTGTTTCTTTCCCACGTGTGTGATCCAGGTTTGAGGCCGATCCTCAAGCACTTAATGATATTTTGGTAGCTATCTTTCATATTCTCTCCTTCTACCTTTATCTAAAACAAATATAATTTTTTACCTGTGTCAACATAGCTCTTATTTATTTTTTTAAAAGTATTTTCTTTATTTTATTTTTGAGAGAGATTCAGAGAAATTAAGACACAGATAGAAATACCAGAGCACTGAACAGCTCTGGCTTATGGTGGTGTGGGGGATCAAACCTGGGACTTCGGAGCCTCAGGCATGAGAGTCTCTTTGCATAACCATTATGCTATCTACCCCTGCCCACAAATACAAATCTTAAAAGAGAGGGAGAGACACCACAGAACTGTAATATCTTCTAGTACCACAACATATCCCATATGATTCTAGGGTTTGAACAAGGGCATACCCACGGCGAGGCCTGCACTCTAAATGGTGACAGACCTATCCTGTCCCTGGTGTATTTTCCTTTATGAAAGAGAACGGAAGAGGGTTTAGGATGTCTGTTGTCTGAATCTACTGCAGACTTTGAGGTTTTATTGAATGCCACAGATCTATTATGGGTTGCCTGCTAGTTTTCTCTTAGGGAAGATGCCTTTTGTATTTAATAATTCCTCAGTAGACCAGGTTTCTCAAGTTCTCAATTCTTCTGCAACTTTTTAAAAATTTATTTTGGAGAGAAACAGAGAAATTGAAAGGGGAGGGAAAGGTAAAGGGGGGGGGGGACGCCAGCAGCACTATTTTATCACTTGTGGAGCCTCCCTCCACTGCAGGTGGGCACCGAGGGCTTGAACCCAGGGCCTTGCTTGTGCACTGTAGTGTACACGCCTTCCTTCTTCAAGGTCCTTTCGGTTTTGAGCAACACACTAACAAAACTGGGAGGTTGTTCTTTTTCTGCAAAACAACTCTGATTCTCCATGTGGGACTACTAAATAAAGGGGGCTTAGCTATATACTTGTTAGAACAGATGAGTGGTGTATAAGTTTTCTTTTTTTTATAGACAGCCAGAAATTTGAGAATGGGGGTGGGGGATAGAGAGGAAGAGAGACAGAGACACCTGCAGCAACCACTCGCAAAGCTTTCTCCCTGCAAGTGGGGGCCTGAACCCAGGTCCTTGCACATTATGACATGTACACTCAATAAGGTGAGCCACCACCTGGCCCCCTCTGTAAGTTTTCTCAACTTTAATTTTAATTCTCAGGACAACCTGACTGGGATCAGTTGTTCATTCTAGCTAAACAAAGTCAGAACTGGTAAGCCATCAGTATATACATCTATGTAGTGTATGTGGAGAATATTTCTCTACAGTAAGGGATTATCAATCAAAATTTTAGGTCATGACCCATGTTCAAGCTGGCAACTGTTGCTGTGAGGGAATTCTCTGATGCTATGGTCAGCCTGGGGCAATGAAGCTATAGTGATGACAATATTTTTATTTATTTTTGCCTCCAGGGTTATTGCTGGGGTTCGGTGCCTGCACTATGAATCTACTGCTCTTGGAGGCTATTCCCCCCCCCCCCTTTTTTTGCCCTTACTGTTGTTATTTAGGACAAAGAGAAATCGAGAGATGGGAAGACAGAGGGGGAGAGAAAGATAAGACACCTGCAGACCTGCTTCACCGCCTGTGGTGACTCCCCTGCAGGTGGGGAGTTGGGGGCTCGAACTGGGATCCTTACTCCGTCCTTGTGCTTTGGGTCATGTGCGCTTAATCCGCTGTGCTACCGCCCACCCCACCTCCCCAATTTTTAAAATTTATTATTGGAGAGAGACGCCTACAGCTCTACTTCACTACTCATGAAGCTTTTCCCCTGTAGGTAGGGACCAGGGGCTTGAACCCAGATCCTTCTGCACTGTAGTGTGTTTAACCAGTTGTGCCACCATCTGGCCCTCATGACCAAATTATTGTAAAGGATTTCTTTTTATACTGTATAAACTGATCATCTTTTCTTTCATAGTCACAAAGTCCTGCTATAGGCAACTTATCCAATGCCACACAGGTGAAACTGGCTAGATGAAACTGGCTCAATAGTAGGTCTAGCTTCAAAATTTTCACTAAACAATGCATTAAAATTGTTTACATCTATTGGGACTATGTTAGGCAGCCAATCTGCATTTAATCAGCCACTGAGATATGAGACTTCAGATATCTCCAATGTTTAACTTTTAAATATTGGGGCACTAGAATAAATACATATAGTAAAATTGACAAAAGTTAAGTGCTTAGCTTAAAAACTTTTTTTTACATGTACACACTCACTTAAGCTTTTAGAATGAAACATCAGAACATTTCCATCATTTCAATAAGGCTCCGTACGTCCAGTTCAGTTTCATACCCATGCCCAGGAAGGTAACCATCCTGAATTTTATCATAGTTTTGCTTGTTCTTGAATTTCATGTAAGTGGAGCAATACAGTGGAGTTCTTTTGTATTAATTTCATTCAATGAGTGTGAACCTCGTCCATTCTACTGTGCATAGCAGGTTGTTTTTTTTATTGCCAGGTTATATTCTAGTGTGTGGTAATACTTTACTTTGTTCATCTGAGGACACAGTGAATCAAACAGTTATGAAAATTTCAATACAATCTTTTTAATAGACGCAGGCACTAAGTTCTCTTTAATATACACTCAGGAGTAAAATTCTGAATTATAGGGTAGGCATAAATGCAAATATGATGGACACTACTGTCATTGTTTTCAAAGAGGCTGTAAGCCAATTAATATCCCCATCAGTATTAAGACTTTTAATTGTATAAATTTTTTCTATAATTTCTATAAAATTTTTCCATAATTTTTTCTATTTGGTTAGTCACATTTCTTGGCTTCGTCCTCCACTGCACAACAAATACCTGACATCTGCAATTCCTTATCCAGCTGATCTTACTCTGCCTAGCCCCAAATCAAAGATTTTCATTGCACACTTCTAGGTTATTGTCCAACTCTTCCATGTATATTAAGACTTAATTTCTTCATATAACTTGTTTTTGGTCTATATCTCCTTTCCCAGCTTCATTCTTCTAAAAGCCTCTTAGGTTTGAAGGCACCAGGAATTCACTAAGTCCTAAATTTATCATCACATCTACTCACTTCCAAATTATCATTTTAGTGATTTTTGCCATTCTCATTTCCTAGCAAAAATCAACCCCATCGATAAATCTCAAGAATTTTCTTTGCAAATCTACTTTACTTTTCAATGATACAACCCGGGCCCATCACATTCCTTTTTATCTTTTTTTTTTTTTTTTTCCTCCAGGGTTATTGCTGGGCTCGGTGCCTGCACCATGAATCCACCGCTCCTGGAGGCCATTTCCCCCCCTTTTTGTTGCCCTAGTTGTTGCAGCCTCGTTGTGGTTATTATTGCCATTGTTGACGTTGCTTTGTTGTTGAATAGGACAGAGAGAAATGGAGAGAGGAGGGGAAGAGAGAGAGAGGGGAGAGAAAGATAGACACCTGCAGACCTGCTTCACCGCCTGTGAAGCGACTCCCCTGCAGGTGGGGAGCCGGGGGCTCTAACGGGGATCCTTACGCTGGTCCCTGCGCTTTGCGCCACGTGCGCTTAACCCACTGCGCCACCGCCCAACCCCCCTTTTTTATCTTTTCTTAAAAAATATTTTATTAATGACAATGATAGGAGAAGAGAGAGAAAGAACCAGACATCACACTGGTACATGTGCTGCTGGGGGTTGAACTCAGAACTTCATGCTTGAGAGTTCAGTGTTATATCCATTGTGCCACCTCTTGGATCACTCCTTTTTATCTTTTAACCTGCCACAGCCACCTAACTCATTTGAGATTACTGCATCCTTGAAACCTTTTTATGGAGGTGAGAGGATTTTACACTTAGAGTAAATCTTCCAAGGTGAAAATTCCACCCCATTACCCAGTTCAAAATTCTTAGGTATTGGGGCAGTGGTTCATAGGGTTAAATGCACAGAGTACAAAGCACAAGGACTCATGCAGTGAAGCAGGTATGCAGTTGTCTTTTTTTCTCCCTCTCTTCTCCTCTCAATTTCTGTCCTAGCCAATAAAAAGGAAAAGAAAAAAAGGCCACCAGGAACAGCGGATTCATAGTGCTGGTACTGAGCCCAGCGATAACCCTGGAGGAAGAAAAAAGAAAAAAAAAATTCCCACAAAATTCTTGGGTTTCCCATCTTTCTAAGAAATCTACTAAAAAGACAAAACAAAAACCAAAACAACAACAACAACAAAACCTTTGAACCCTGAATGGCCTTTTATTCAATTCTGTCTACTCCAGTAGTACTGTGCTTCTTATAATCCCTTAAAAATGGGGTGACAGGAGGCTTGCAGTAGCACAGCAGGTTAAGTGCACATGGTGCAAAGCACAAGGACCAGCATAAGGATCCCAGTTGGAGCACCACACTCCCCACCTGCAGGGGGTGGGGGCGGGTCACTTCGTAAGCAGAGAAGCAGGTCTGCAGGTGTCTTTCTTTCTCTTACCCTCCTCTCTCAATTTCGCTCTGTCCTATCTAGTAACAACAGCAATGGCGACAATAACAAGGGCAACAAAATGAGAAACATGTCTTCTAGGAGCAGTGGATTACTAGTGCAGGCACAGAGTCCCAGCAATAACCCTGGAGGCAAAAAAAAAAAAAAAAAAAAGAAAGAAAAAAGGTGACAGACATTTCTAAAAGTTTAAAAGGCATGTCCTTGGCCAGCTGGGATGCAAATTGACACCCCTCTGGTTTCAGAATTTCTTTCCATATCGTCTAACATGTAAATAAGCTTGCCACTTTCCCTATGTCATACTTTCTTCAGTTCTCATGGTACTTCCTTAAGAAAGGCTTGTGGATGGGCAGAGGGTAGATAACATAATGGTCATGCAAATAGACTCTCATGCCTGAGGCTCCAAAGTCCCAGGCTCAAGATCCCCCCCCCCCCCCCCATAAGCCAGAACTGAACAATGCTGTTGAAGAAAAAAAAGACTTGTGGTTACACTTATCCATTATAAATTCTCAATACATACTTATTTCTCTGCTACTAATGTTTTTGCAATGTATTTGTTCCTTATGCTACATTCTAGCTTGTTCCAAGAACTCACCAGTTCTTGAAGATTTAAACAGACAGACTCATAAGATACATCAACTATCTCCATAGAATGATAGAAGGGTAAGGGGAGTCTGGCAGTAGCACAGTGAGTTAAGTGCAGGTGGCGCAAAGCACAGGTGTTAAGGATCCCAGTAGCAGCCCCTGGCTCCCCATCTGCAGGGGAGTCGCTTCACACGTGATGAAGCTGGTCTGCTGGTGTCTGTCTCCCCCTCTTCTCTCCATTTCTCTATGTCCTATCCAACAACGATGATAATCATAACTAAAACAATAAAACAAGGGCAACAAAAGGGAATAAATATTTAAAAAATGATAGAAGGTAATGTTGGGGTCAGATTGTGAAGACTAAAGTATTATGTATGCAAATATATGAAGTGTGCTTATCTTAGGGTCTTGCCCTGTGCAAGTCCATTGCTCTGACTCAGCTTCCCCTTCACTTACAGAAAATAGGAGATAGGAAATGGGAGAAAAATATCAACACTGCTCCCTTGCTTGTGAAGCATTCCCCAGGTATACGGTGTGCTTCAATGTGATGCTGGGGTCTCGAGCCCAGGTCCCTAAATCCGAGTCCTTAAGAATGTTAAGGTCTGTTTGTTTGGTTTTATATGTTAACTCTTCTTTTCAGCCACCAGGTTCCATATGCTAACATGATGCCAACTAGACTTCCCTGCGCAGATGACCCCACCAATGTGTCCTGGAGCTCCGCTTCCCCAGAGCCCCACCCTACTAGGGCAAGAGGCAGACTGGGAGTATGGATCAACCTGTCAACACCCATGTTCAGTGGGGAAGCAATTACAGAAGCCAGACCTTCCACCTTCTGCAACCCATAATGACTTTGGGTCCATACTCCCAGAGGGAAAAAAAATAGAAAAGCTATCAGGGGAGGGGATGGGATATGGAGTTCGGGTGGTAGGAATTGTGTGGAGCTGTACCCTCTTAGCCTATGATTTTGTGTTTCTTTTTTATAAATAAAAAAGATTTAAGAAAAAGGTTAAGGTTTGAAGTTGCACATGCTACCTGATTTTCCTGGACACACAACCTCACCAATACGTCCTGGCACTCCATCTCTCCAGAGACCTGCCCATGTACAGAGAGAGACAGGCTCTCTATGGATTGACATGTCAACACCCATGCCCAGCGGAGAAACAATTACAGAAGCCAGATCTAAGACTAATATGCACAAGGCAAAATGGCCAGTTAATAAAGGATGGAGGGGCAGTGGAAGGAGTGATACAGCATTACTGTACCAAATGACTTCCTTAGTCTGTGTGCATTTAAAGTATGTAGAGGAAGGAGAATCTTTGTACCCACATTGGTGCCTATTAGATTTTAAATATAGTTCTCTTATTATCATCATCCTTAATTTTTCTTTTTTTTTGTGGATCAAGAATATATCCAGTAACCAGGAAGAGTAACTGATAAGATTCTTGAGTCACAAAAATAGAAATATATTGCTCAAAAATGAAGTAGATGACTTGTTGATGGATATTTTTATGATTTACAGACATTTTCCAAATACAATCCAGAGCTTAGAAATTATGCAAATCAATAGAAGTGTCATGCAAGTTTTGTCGTTAAATGAGTGTCACTTAATTGTAAAATGAGAAATGATTGCCTGGCATGTTTCAGCAGGAATCTCCTATATGACCGACTCTTGCCCCTGCCTAACACTGTGAACTGCAATTTTTATAATTACTAGAAAAAGAGCCATAGATTTTCATTATATGGTGACTTAAGATTCTGTGGGTTCTATTTATAAAAGGAGTTTCTAAATTTAAGCAGCATATTTAAAAATTCCTTCCTCTGACATGAACAATGTCAGAGGATGATAGGGTAATTTAACATTCTCTTGATTTTTTAAAAAAACATATTTCAATAATGATACAATTGTTTTAGAAGTTCCTCTAAGGAAGTCCTCTAGGATACAATAAATTATTTTTATTTTATTTTTTTAAAATTAGAGCCAGAGAAGGTACAGAGCGAGATAGACAAGTCAAAGAGACCACAGTACTGAGGCATCCTTTAATGTGGTGGGGGCTGGGTTTGAACTTGGGCTGCACACATGGCAAAGCAACACACTATCTAAGTGAGCTATTTTGCCAGCCTTAGGCTACAAACATAGTTATGGAATTTAAATCTTGGAACCGAAGATAACAGAAAAATACGGTTTGGGATGCACATCTCTCAATTCTCAATTTATCTCTCATTAAAGATATCAGTAAGTACTCCTAGTAAAGCATATCAGAATGAATGACCCACAAGTACTATCTGGTATTTGAAAAAAATTTTAATTTTTAATTTTTTTTTTTAACCAGAGCTCTGGCTTATGGTGTTGTGGGGGATTGAACCTGGGACTTTGGAGCCTCAGGCATGAGTGTCTGTTTGCATAACCATTATGCTATCTACCCTCTGCCCTAAAATTTTTTTTTTATAAAGAATATTAAATTTCTCTTAAGACTTAATTTTTTTTTTTTTTACTATTTATTCCCTTTTGTTGCCCTTGTTTTATTGTTGTAGTTATTGTTGTTATTGATGTCATCGTTGTTGGATAGGACAGAGAGAAATGGAGAGAGGAGGGGAAGACAGAGAGGGGGAGAGAAAGACAGACACTTGCAGACCTGCTTCACCGCTTGTGAAGCGACTGCCCTGAAAGTGGGGAGCTGGGGGCTCAAACCGGGATCCTTACACGGGTCCTTGCGTTTTGCGCCACGCATGCTTATCCCGCTGTGCTACCGCCCGACTCCCCGAATATTAAATTTCTTAAATGGGAAATTAGGTCCTGGTAGAAACTATCAGTTGCTCTTTTTCAGGCACATAAGCTAGTCATGTGCTGAGATCATTAACTGCTGGCCCATTGTTTTTAGTTCTGACAGGCAGAGATAAAGACAGTTTATTCAAACAAACTGAAGTAGAATTCATACAGATAACAAGTGGTGGAATATTTTTTGCCTTACTTATTAAATGCCTTTTTAAAAGCTAGATTGGTTAAGATAATTCCAATTTCCCACTTACCTTGTACTTCTCTACATTCTCAACATTCTGTAGGGGCACAGTAAACTATTTTTACCAGAAATACATATTTTCAGTTAAGAGGTCTAACATATACTTTCAGAAAACACACCTAGTTCATAAGATTCTTCTTTAATAACAAAACGTTAATACCGTTGACTATTTTGTCTGCATCATATTTTCAAGAACATAACTTTTTGCAAGGCTACTGTTTTCTAGAGCTTTTGTTACTTATCACTCCAGTAATCAAAGAAATTCATCAGAGGCACCTTTATATCATTAAAGCCTATTAAAAAATAAAGCCTCAAGTCCTCCTTCTAGGGTCTCGAACTTGCTACTCCTCATAACCCAGCATTATAATTACTCGTTGGGAAAAAGGGGTTTGGCTGAGCATAGATCATTTTGCAAACTGAGTTCTGTATACGGTTTTTTGAAGCGACTGTGTTTCTCTCTCCCTCTCTAAAGGTAAAACATACAATGTTTTCATACAGTGAAAGCACATTTGGAGTTCTGTCTTGAGAGCTTTTTGAAGACTTTGAACCAAACTGTCTAAAAAGCTAATAGACTGAAATCTTATTTCCTCCGAGAGAGAGAGAGAGAGAGAGAGAGAGAGAGAGAAGGAGAGAGATGTGTTGAGAGTGCCGTTTACCACACTCAAACTCACTTGCCTTGGAAAGGTGGGTCTTTAGAAGTCCTATGACAACGCTTCCTAAATTACCATGAATTTACAACGACTCGAAACAGATCAGCAGGCGCGGGACCAGGGATGTCTTAGAAACTTTTTTTTTCCCTACCAATTTTAAAAACGCCGAGCGGAGCGGCGTTCACCTCTTGGCTTGGAAAACACAACTGTCATCATCACCTTCGCCACAGCTCAGAAGCTGGTCACCGAGGCCTGCAGTCACGGTTATGAAAACTGTCAACCCAAACTGTTAAAACCCGTAGACAGTTACCGCGGGCCCGCGGTGGCTAATTTGTAGCGACCGGGCACCGCACCCTCTTACCCCGCCCGCCCTCCTGGGCGGGACCTAGGCAGGTGCCAAGAGTTGTTTTCTGAACCCGGCTGCGGCTGCGGCTGCGGGTGTACGGGGTGGTGGTGGTGGGCGGGGGAGGCCAAAACCCAAGTGAATCAAGACGCGTCACCGGAAGCCCACAACCCGCTCTCCCAGTCATTCTCTCCGCGTCTCCTCCGGTGTCCGTCCCCGGCGGGGCATCCATCAGGCCCCGAGGGGGCCCCCGTGGCAGGTCCCGGCTGAGCGTCGGAGGCGGCAGGGGTTGACCACAGTTGCCCAACAGTTGGGTTCCCAGGCTGCCCGGTGTGACGCAGCCGCCCCCTCCCCGCCCCTCCGGGGTGGCGCTCAGACGCGGTCGCGGACCCGAGGGAGAGGCGTGCGGAAAGCCAGCCCCTCTCCACCCCCACCCCCGCTTAGGCTCATCACAGCGTCACCTTTCCAAGGCTCCCCGAAACCCATCATAGTCTCTGACATCTCCCTCTCCCCCTTGCTTCCCCGGTTCCTTGTGTTTTTCTTTTCCTTTTTTTTTTTTTTTCCTGCCGCGATATATCCTTGTGCAACCGTTCCGAGCGACAGTTGCGTCCATACCCGCACAGAGCGAGCCTGCGGCTCCCACTTCCCGGAATTTGCCTCTGGGCCCGCTAAGGGAGGGCGCCAGAACAAGGATCAGCAGCAGTCCACTGCCGGGGCCAGGCAGGCCAGAGTGCGACGGCCTCCGCGCGGTCGTCGTGCGCGCGCATGCGCGCGCCTCCTTGCGTGCGCGCGCACACACCCTCACCTCCCGGCCTCAGAGCCAATCGCTTTCGCCCTACGCCCCGCGGCGCCAGGACGTGGCCCCTCCCACTACCCGCGCGCCGGCCGGTGGGATTCGGCGTGCGCACACCCGCTAGCCTCGCGCTCGGCGGGGAAGGGGAGTGAGCAGAGGAGCTTACGTCGTGCGGGAGGCGGAGGCAACTGCGACCTCGGTCCCGCTGGTGGTAGTGGCGGCGGCGGCGGCGGCGGCTACGACGGAGACGGTTGCGCTCGCTCACTCGGCGTCATGGCGGCTGCCGGGAGCCGATAAGCGGCGGGAGCGCGCGCGCGCGGCGGCGACGGCTGCTCGTTACTTCTGGTTCTTGCTGCTCTCACCGTTGGAGCTTCAATAATGAATTGATTGTTGGATCCGCTCCGCAGGGGATCGCGCGTTGGTGTGGTGCCGCGGGGCCGGGGCTTCCCCTTCCCCCTGCTCCCTTTCACCGGACTCCTGCTCCCCCCGAGACGCCCGGAGCCCGAGGAGTCACTCGGCGGCGGAGACCGCGGGCCCGGGCGCGGGGCAGGCCGCCGACCTGAGCCGGCTCCCTCCCGCCCCACCAAGCCTGCAAGTCTGCCGGTAAGAAAGGGGGCGGCGGGCGGGTCAGGATGTGGCGGCTCTGGGGGCGGCGGCGGCGGTAGGACAGGAGCCGGCCCGGGCGGAGGGCGGGGGCGGCGCGGTGCCCGGGAGGCGGCCCAGCGGTCGGGCGCTGGGCGAAGGCCGAGGCGGCGGGGCGAGGGCCGGCGGCGAGGGCCGGGCCGGGCGCGCGCAGGGGGCGTGTGAGTGGCGAGCGCCGGCCGGTCGGTCGGCCGGCGGCCACGGAGCGCATCCCGGCCCTTTACGGGCCGGCAGCCGGGCGGCGGAGCCCGGGCCTCGGCGGCGTGGGTCGGGCGGCGCGAGTGGCGGTCTCGGCCGGTGCGTGGGTCCCGCTGGGGCTCGGGCTCCCAGCACGTGGGGCGCCGCGCGGGGGAGGGGGCGGCCGCCTCTTGCCGGGGCGAGCCCGGGAGGGCGCGGGGCGGGTCTGCGGGAAAGTTTGAGGCGGGAAGAGAGAGACAGACAGACAGACAGACTTTGGGATCGGGATCGGGATCGGGACGGAGGCCCTGGAAGAGACCGAGGGGGTGGCGGCGGCGGGAGGCTGATCGGAGGAGCAAAAGTAGTAGCGAGGGACAGAGGAGGGGGAGGGAGGCTTCTGCTCGGTGTCCTCCTCCTCCTCCTCCTCCTCCTCCCGAGGACCGGCTTCGGAAACTTGTGGCTCGGAGCAAAGCAACTGTTTCAAGACGCGTGTAGCAAAGAAGAGGCTTGCCTTTTCTCTTTCTTATTCTTTCTTTCTTTCTTTCTTTTTTTTTTTTTTTGAGGATTATGGGGAGAGTCACATTGCACATTGTTAAGCGTGAAGGCTTCTCGGAGAGAACTGCCGGCCCTTTGGAGCTTCTGGGTTTTAGGTTGAGAAAAGGCGCCTCGGGAAGGGAAGGCAGGACCCTATGCTCTTAACTCGGAGAAGGACTAAAAGGGAGGGAAAAGGAAGTTAGCAGAGTATAGAGAAAGCCATTTTGAGGACGAAAAGGGAGATAAAAAGAAAAGAAAATAGGAGTGACCTCGGGCTCAAGGAAGAAAGACTTTAGGAGACGCTCTGTGGAGGTTTCCAGCTTGTGTTTAATAGGGAACCTCTTGGCTAGTTGGAATTAATATTTCACGTTAGGAGTAGACGTTGTGTGAAGTAGTTACTTTGTGATAGTCAGTTTTTGCAGAGTCTTCTGGAGAATTAAAATCCCGGTCCAGATGTAGAGTTTGCTGGGATTGAGTTGGCAATAGCTATTTCTCCTCTCTCTCTCTCTCTCTCTTTTTGTGGAATAGAAATCATCATAGTGCGTTTTCTTTCCTGAAGTCGGAGGACAGCTCTGATCTCAGGCTGTCTCGGTACTTTCTGGTTGGGGAAGGATCTGACGTCTTCCCCCGCTTCTTCCTCTCCCTCCCCTCCAGAGATCTCCTTTGTTTATTCGTGGATGGCTTGTAGGTGACTCTCAGTGTTGTGCTGAAGTCTCAAAAGGTGGAAATGCTGTGTCTTGGCCCCAGATTCGTGCCCCAGTTCCTTTACGCAAAAAGTCATAGTGTATAGTTCATTCCTTTTTTTTTTTTTTTTAAATAGAATATCAGCAAATACAAACTGGATGAATAAGTGTTATCCCGTCACTATTGGTTTATCTGGGGGGGGGGCATGCTTATTTTTACCTCTACTTTTTTTTGCCTGTATAATTTCTTTTAGTTTCCTGTTTGAGCGTTTTCAAAACTTTCACTGTAAGTATATGAGATTCTTGGTGATGGAAATTAGGGTTTGGTTAAAAATAACTCACCCCCTTCATTTGTTTGACGAAGTATCTAGTAAGACTCCATTTTCTATTATTGGGACTTTTGTGTATGCTACATACTACCCGTAAGTGTTTACATGTGACTGCATAATGTACATTGCTACACAGTTGCAGTTAGTTTCTGAAAGTTTTATTACTCCACAAATATTTTTTCTTCTGTCCAAGCTAAACAAGTTGTCAGGATTGTAGTTAATAGATTCTCAGATATTTGAGTATAAGCCCCCCCTTCCTTAGCACCTCTATTGGCCTTAGGTGAATTGGTGTGCATTCTAGGATAAACTCTTTTTCTATATAGGAAATGTGCTTACCTAATATATTTTTTATTTAGGTGAATAAGACAAGTTCCTGGAAGCCTGTGAATATTGAAGAAAAGTCATCTGTGAACTTTTGATATTCAAGGAGGAACAACAGTATTTATAGTTATCTTTTAAATTGAGAAGATATATATTTTATTTTAATACTTCATGACATTTACAATGAATGGACACAGTGATGAAGAAAGTGTTAGAAACAGCAGTGGAGAATCAAGGTAAGCACTTTTAAAAGAAGTCAAGTAGATATTAAAAGAATTGAGAATTAGTTTGAATTTATTGTTATTAGTATTAGGCGTCCTAATAGTTGGCAAAAATTCCATACTTTCTCTTAGCTTAGCTAGTAGTATATGAATCTCTGTTGACAACATGCATTCTAAATTTTCCCCATTGGGATATGCAAAGAATTTAAGCACAGAAAATTATAGTTTAAATATGGAGCTTTATAGTATTTAGGTTAATAAATGAAACTAGAGCAAGAAAAAGCAAGTATTTAAATTGATTTGACTGTTGGTGTATTTTACAAATAAAGACAAGATTTTTTTTTTTTTAACCGGTATTTGCGTTGTCCCATGTAATAGTCACGTGGCTGGTTAAATTAAAGGTCAAGGGAGGTAACTGGGTTCCATTCTAGTACTGTGTATGGCAAAATGATGCTTTGGTGTCTTACACACAAGCTGGAAAAATAGAATTAAGGTCTTAGAATATTCAGAATTCAGTTACTTGGTCACACTGGACATATTTCAGATGTTCAGTAAACACTTGTGGCTAATGGCTACCATGCTGATAGAAACATTTCTGTTACTACAAAAAGGTTTTTTTTTTTTGGACACAGTGCTGATCAGGACATTTGTAGGCTATTACCCCTTTTTCCTATTTCAGCAAATGAGTTAAGTATTCTTAGGTAAGTAAATAGGTACTCTAATAACCCACCTTCAGTTAGCTTTTTCTATCTTATTATTTTTGTTGTTGTTACCATTGGGGCACCATTATTCCAGGCTGACTTTTCTGAATAGAGACGCAAGGAAAGAAGCAAAGACCAAAGCAACAGTGCTTCCTCCAGGATGGTGGGAACTGAGCTATTTTAATGTATTTGGTGTATTTTCTTTTCTAACCAGAATAGTACTCAGATCTGGTTTATGATAGTGCTGGGGATCAAACCCAGGGAACCTATGATGGCTCAGACATGAAAATGTTTTTGTTTGAGCATTATGCTATCATCCCAGACCAAGAAACATTTTCAAATTTGTACTCTTACCATCCTTTTAGATTTCTTAAATTTTGAGTTATGTGCATATTAGTAATACAATTCATGTAATATATATGTGTGTGTATATACATATATGTATATATGTGTGTATTTATATGCATATATATGTATATATACACATATCAGGAATATGGATTGGATTGAGACTTTGATTACTTATCCCAGTTTTACTTTTAAAACTAGTTGTAACAAACCAAATTTCGTAACTCGGAGGTACCAATATATGAAATGTGTTCTACAGTGTTACTTATTTAGTTAAGAATGAAATGTAATCCGCATGAAAAAGGTTTAAGAATTCCTGACATGACAAGCACTCAGTATTCTCTTATAATCAGCATCATGGTTTATGTAGCATAGGATACTTGAATTATGGTGATGGAGAAATATAATGAGCAAGAAACATTAAAGTTTTGGCAGTTAGGGGGATGTCAGGAAAAAGTGTTGGTTAGAAAATGAAGCATACTGCTACCAGGTGGTGCAGTTGTGAAGTGTTGGGCTCTCAGGTGAAAGGTCCCGAGTTCCATCTTTGGCTATACCTGTACCAGGATGATGTCTAGTTCTCTTTCTCCTTGTCTTGCTTATTAGTGTATATATATATATATATATATATATATATATATATATATATATATATATTTAAGAGAAAAGTGTCTTAGAGAGCCAGCAAAATAGCTCAGTTGGATAGTGTACTGCTTGTGCTGTGCATGACCCAGGTTCAAGCCTAACCCCCAGCATAGAAGGAAGGTATTTGGTTTTAAAGTTAGTGTACACTGTAAAGTGAAATTTACTATTGTCTTTAGAACTTTTTTTTTTAAAGAATTTATTTTTTCATGAGAAATGATAGGAGAGAGAGAAAGAACCAGACATCACTCTGGTACATGTGCTGCTGGGAATTGAACTTGGGACGTCATGCTTGAGAGTCCAAAGCCTTATCCAATGTGCCATCTTCCGGACCACATCTTTAGAATTTTTTAGTGCATTTTGCTTTATTTTTTGCATTTGTAGAAGCTTATGAAATTGAATTAAGCAAAAAGTCACTTGGCATTTTTGTTTGCTATAATTAGCTTTCTAACTACAATTTTATTTAATTTTTTAATTATATTTATTCATTAGATAGAGACAGCCAGAAATTGAGAGAGAAGAGATGATAAAGAGAGAGAAAGACAGACCTGCAACACTGCTTCACCACCTGCAAAGGGGCTTGAACACAGGTCCTTGTGTGTTGTGATAGGTGCACTCAACTAGTTGCATTGCCTCCTGACCCCCAAACTTTTTATGTTAAAGCTCTGAAACCACTGATTTGAAAGGAAAAAAAAATTTTTTTAATGTGGGAGAGCACATAGGAAGATGTCTCTTTGTCACTTGTAATTGACAGTTTGAAACTTACTAAGAAATATGGGTCAGAATACACCTGTACATAAGTTTTAACTCAGCACAAACTTCATTGTATAACTGAAGTTAAGCTTTAAATACTGGAAGATTGGAAGATTGGAAGATTTTAGCACATCAGTTCCTAGCTACTTGGATTTGTGTCTTTATTTGCAGTCAAGTTTTTAAATCCCAGTTAGGGTTAAGCCATATTGAAAGTTAACTTTAATCCTAACAGTCAACTTAAAAATTAAGTTACATTTAAGTTATTTTGAAAGATTAACAGCAGAAACCAATTTAGAGGTAAAGTTTTGAAATGTGTTGTTACAGTTCTTAATTCTTGGATGAGTGATACTCACTTAATGTTTGGAAGGATTTCTTACCTGTCTTTAGATCATTTCTTATCTGTGTGTAGATCATTCTCAACATCTGAGAAATTCTTTGGGTCACTTAGTCTCTATATGTAATGTTTCTGAAATAATTTAAAGTACACATAAAATAAGGAAATTAATGGTGATGTGCTGTAATGGTTGTAATCATTTAGGATTAATCTGGAGGTTGGCAGTTGAGTTCTGCGGATATGATTTTTTTAAAAATATTTATTTTGTTGCCTTTGTTGTTTTATTGTTGAAGTCATTATTATTATTGAAGTTGTTGTTGGGTAGGACAGAGAGAAATGGAGAGAGGAAGGGAAGACGGGGAGAGAAAGATAGACACCTGTAGACCTGTTTCATCATTTGTGAAGTGACTCCCCTGCAGGTGGGGAGCCGGGGGCTCGAACCGGAGTCCTTACACTGGTCCTTGTGCTTTGCACCACATGTGCTTAGCCTCCTGTGTTTTCGCCTGATTCCCTGCAGATGTGATTCTTAAAATCCTGTTTCATTATAATGTTATAGTATTAATAATGCTTGATTTAGTATATCCAGCTAGGTTTTTTACTTTCAGTAGTACTTTTTAAAATATTTGTGATAAATAAGAGGAGGAGAGGGGGAGAACTTGAGCATCACTGTGGCACATGTGATTTTGGAGATGAGCTTGAGTCTGCCAGTATCCACTCCCCCACCTTCTGAACTGCATCAACATATACTTTCAATACTCATTGATACACATTTTACAGTCACTTAGAGGAACTCTGCTTCAGCTTAAATTTCTGTGTTGTAAAGATATTTTAACTAATGTTTCTTTTTTTTAAAGATTTTTAAAAAATGTTTATTCCCTTTTGTTGCCCTTGTTTTATTGTAGTTATTATTGTTATTGATATCGTTGTTGTTGGATAGGACAGAGAGAAATGGAGAGAGGAGGGGAAGACAGATGGGAAGAGAAAGATAAGACACCTGCAGACCTGCTTCACTGCTTATGAAGCGACTCCTCTGCAGGTGGGGAGCCGGGGGCTTGAACTTGGATCCTTACACCGGTTCTTGGTTTTTCGCCATCTGTGCTTAACCCGCTGCGCTACCGCCGTTTCATGCTTCAAGGGTCTGTGGACCTTTTGAGTGTTTTGGAGTGGCCAGGTGAGGTGGTGGTTCAGTGTATAGAGAGGCCTTGGTACCATGTGTAATGTAGCAGTGCTCTGGTTTCTCTCACGTGAGATACATGGTAAAGTGTTTTGAGGAGACAGTGACATCAGGCTGAAAGTTGTAAATATGATCAATAGAAATGTTCTAGATTTATTAAATTTTTAACAAGTACAGAATCTTTAAAAGAATAACTAAAAGACTTTAGAAGCTCTATAGTCTAAGTGATTCTTGATTGAACAGACGATATTTTTCAGCACATACATTAGTATTCTGATGTACACTGCTATTGTATATCGTATTTGGAAAGATGACATTTCTTTTAATACCTTATTTGTTCTTGATCTAGCTGTAACTTTATAAGCCTGTGAATGCTTTAGAAGTAGAGTTTCTCACCTCAAAATGCCTTGCCCCGGCCCTTACCTCCGCCAAAGCAAAATACTCCTTCCCCAGAGTTCACTGGAGTCCAGCCCCCCCAGCCCCCCCCCCCTGTTGCCCTTGTTTTTTTATTGTTGTAGTTACTATGGATGTCATTGTTGGATAGGAGAGAGAAGGGGAAGACAGAGAGGGGGAAAGAAAGATAGACACCTGCAGACCTGCTTCACCGCTTGTGAAGTGACTCCCCTGCAGGTGAGGAGCTGGGGGCTCAAACCGGGATCCTTACCCCATCCTTGCACTTTGTGCCACCTGCGCTTAACCCACTCTACCGCCCAACTCCCAATGTAGTGGAATTTCTCAGCTAACCTACCTACCTACCTTCCTTCCTTCCTTCCTTTTTTTTTTTTTAATTTTTATTATCTTTATTCATTGCCAGACAGCCAGAAATTGAGAGGAAGGGGGAGATAGGGAGAGATACAGATATCGTACCTGCAGCACTGTTTTACCACTTGTGAAGCTTTCCCCTGCAGTGGGGGCTGGGGCCTTGAACCCTGTCCTTACGCACTGTAACGTTTGTTCAACCAGGTATGCCACACTACCTGGCCCCAGCATTTCTTCAAATATGAATTTGTTCCTTTATTTTCCTCGTACCTTGTGATGCAGATGTTCCTCTTGGTGTTGTTCCATAACTCTGTTATAACTTCTAGATTAGCTTCATCATTCTAGTTCCTCCTCCCCTCCCCTCTCTTATCTGCCTTCCTGCTTTTCACTTCAACCTTTGGCATCTGTAGAGATGTTCCTCAATTCAGCGAGTATCTTTGAAGCTGCTACTTAGGTCCGACATTGCAGGTGCTCTCCTCTCTCTTTCCATTATCTTTGAGCCTCTGTGAAGACCAGTGCAGCAGCCTGTATTTGGACAGTTCTGGGAGTGATCAAGCATTTGTTTTGAGTCCCAGACCAAAGCTATATTATCAAATTTCTGTCTGTCAGATCAGATGTTTGAGTTGTAGGTGTATCACAAAATTGGGGGGGGGATCTTGACAGTCTGCACCAGTGGAGTGTTTCTCTCTGGCGCTACACCCGGGGTCTCATTATGGGAACTGAGCTCTGCAATGACTGCTTTCTACTGAGTGTGATTGCCACGTGGTTTATAGTTCTTACTTCCCTCCCTCAATCCCCACTGTTGTAGAGTTGTGGACACAGTCTTAATAGAGACAGGGTAGACATGGTGGGCAGCAGCAGCATCAACCAGGTCAGGAAGGTGGCAGGGGCCAGGCTGTGGGCAACAGCAGTGGAGGTGCCAGTCAGTGAAGGGTTTAGCCAGGTCACCTGGGCAGTTGCAGTGGATTGGCGTTGCGATGCCAGTGTCACTAGGCAGTTGCTTATGACAGTGGGCAGCAGGGCAGAGGGCAAGTGGCATGGTGGAGCTTCACTATCACTGTGAAAGTCTGCCTGTCTTTGCTCTGTAGATTCTGGGCTCTTCCCTCTTTTCCTTAAGTTCTCTGCACTCCAAGCTTGTTTCCATGGCGATTTTTTTTCTGTGTATGTTGTAGATTTTCTTGTGGTGAGAGAAAACAGAACCTGCTAGTTCTCTGCCATCTAGGTCAGAAGTTTAAGATGGCTTTCTGTGTGTATGTAAGTGTCAGACCATTTCTGATCTTTAAAAGTTGGGCTTTTTTTTTTTTCACTAAAAAAAAAATTGGAACAGTTAATTCTTTGTCATTTGCATCTTGGACCTCATGAGTGTGAGTTCACTGCTCCTATACAGCTATTTCTTTTTCCACTGAGATAGGGAGGTGAGGAGAGACTATAATACCAGAGCCTCCACTGCCATAGCACTTTTCATGTGGTACTGCCTGCCTTGTCAGTGAGCTAGCTCTCTGGCCTCTTCAATAGTCTTATTTTATTTTGGATGGAGGCCGAGAAATTGAGGAGCAAGAGGGAGATAGAGTGAGGGGAGGTGGGGATTGAACCTGGAAGTTTCCCAGTTCAGCATGCACTCTCTCCATCCATTCCCATTTGTACTTTCTTCTCACAAGTATACTGTACATGTCATTGAATTTGAAGATTATTCTTGCCCCTTTGCTTTGAAAACTCAGCAAGTTAAGCAACAATTTTAGTAATAGGTTACTGTCTTCAAATAGAATTTGCCAAATTAAATTTTTCATAGTCTGTTAAGATTAGTTTCTTGTAGTTTTCAGACTTACTTAAAAGTAAAGCTACTATGACTAGACTTTTAAAAACATTACGTTTAGGGGTCGGGCGGTAGCGCAATGGGTTAAGCGCGCATGGTGCAAGTGCAAGCACAGCATAAGGATCCCGGGTCAAGCCCCTGGCTCCCCACCTGCAGGGGGGTTGTTTCTTGGGTGGTGAAGCTGCTCTGCAGGTGTCTATCTCCCCCTCTCTGTCCCTCTCTCAATTTCTTTCTGTCCTATCCAACAACAGCAATGACAACAACAATAATAATGACAACATGGGCAACAAAGGCAACAAAATGGGAAAAAATGACCCCCGGGAGCAGTGGATTTGTAGTGCAGGTACTGAGCCCCAAACAATAACCCTGGAGGCAAAAAAAACCCCACTGTGTTCATTATGTATATAGATATGAGAACATATGGACAAATAGTAATGTGAATTGATCCTTTTTATACTGCTGAAGTAGTTGCTAATTCTTGGATACTATTGCAGCTCTGTTTAAAAATAACATGAAAAAACATTTATGTGGTGAGTGAATATTAGGTGAGAAAATCTACATTTTTTGTTTTGTTTTGTTTTTTAATAATGGGGCAGTTTAGAGACATAGAAACAGAACACTGCAGGTCCACTCTTAGTTCTAGGAGCAACACTGGCATCTGGCATCATCTGTCAACTTTTAAAAATTTAAAACCAGGAGTCGGGCGGTAGCACAACGGGTTAAGCATAGGTGGCGCAAAGCACAACGACCTTAAGGATCCCGGTTCGAGTCTCTGGCTCCCCACCTGCAGGGCAGTTGCTTCACAGGCGGTGAAGCAGGTCTGCAGGTGTCTTTCTCTCCCCCTCTCTGTCTTCCTCTCCTCTCTCCATTTCTCTCTGTCCTATCCAACAACAACGACATCAGTAACAACAGCAATAATAACTACAACAGTAAAACAAGGGCAACAAAAGGGAATGAATAAATATAAAAAATATATATATTTAAAAATTTAAAACATTGTGACTCATCACAGATCTACTGAATCAGTCTTCACATAAAGCGATTTAAAAATTATTTTATTTTACAAGTGATCTTCTTTTCTTTTATTTCTTTTTAAAGAATTTATTTATTTATTCCTGAGAGAGATAGGAGGAGAGAAAGAACCAGACATCACTCTGGTATATGTGCTGCCGGGGATTGAACTCAGGACCTCATGGTTAAGAATCCAATGCTTTATCCACTGTGCCCCCTCCCAGACCACTTATTTATTTATTTTTTATAAAAAGTAAACACTGACAAAAACCAAGGATAAGAGGTGTACAACTCCACACAGTTCCCACCACCAGAACTCTGTATCCAATCCCCTCCCCTAATAGCTTTCCTATTCTTTATCCCTCTGGGTGTATGGTCCCAGGATCATTATGGGATGCAGAAGGTGAAAGTTCTGGGTTCTGTAATTGCTTCCCCACTGAACATGGGCATTGACAGGTCATTCATACTCCCAGCCTGTCTCTCTCTTTCCCTAGTGGGACAGGGCTCTGGGGAAGCAGGGCTCTAGGACACATTGGTAGGGTCATCTGCCCAGGGAAGTCAGGTTGACATCATGGTAGCATCTGGAACCTGGTGGTTGAAAAAAGAGTTAACATATAAAGCCAAACAATTTGTCCACTAATCATGAAGCTAAAGGCTGGAATGGTTCAGATGATGAGTTGGGGAGGGGGGGGTCCTCTGTTTTGTAGATAGTTAGTAGGCCTATTTTAGGTATATTCCAAAGGGCCCATGGCTATACTAGGTTTTTTTTTTTTTCCTGAGTCGGATATCTGATATGCAGGTGGATCCAAGTTATTGTCTAGGGAGATGATGTCATGGCTGGAAAATGGACCAGTAAGCTGGATCAGGAAAGAGGGTAGCTCCCAAATATGGGAAAGGTGCATAAATATTGTTGACTGTAAATCTCATTGATTTGGTGTGATCTGGGGCTCATATTCAGCTTAGGAGCCTATGTGACCTCTGCATCCCTGTAGATCTGAGCTCATATTCTGTGGTCATGAGTAGGAACGTTCCAAGCTGCCCCAGTATCAGGACCCATCTTCCTCAGGTGGAAAATAGAGTATATTTATATTGTCCATCGTCTCTTTGGAGGAAGGAACATTCTCTGCCTTGTTGATCCAAGTTGAGGGCAAGATCCTATGGGGGCCCTCAAATGGAGTCTATTGTGTTATTTCTGATAGAGATGACTGGTAACAATGGAGAGTGGGATTTATTCGAGGTCTAGGCCCAGCATGTTTGGGAATCTCAGGACTGCCTGCCTAGGACCTCAGCTGATGGGATGGCCTGATTAGTGTCACTGTTAAAGTATGCCAGCCTCTTGCCCTTGTTCAGCTTTTGCAGTCACTTTGATAAGGTTAGCTTTGAAGTGAGTGAGGGAAGTATAATAGGAAGTAGTTGAGGAGGGTTAAGTCTAAGTCGACACTATTTCATTAGGAACTTTATGGTGTCTTTTTAGGTCTTTCTACTTGCTGCGTATACTGACTCACTGCAGACTATTGTGTACTTTTGCTTTCAGGTATATATTTGGCCCTAGTTTATGGATACATGTGAACATATGCCCTAACTCGTGGAAACTGGTCTATATCTAGGTTTTGGGACTTTGTTAGGAAATGAACTACCTGAAATAGAATTGGAGAATCCTATGAAAGGAAAGGTCTCATCCGAGTAATGAGGCTGAAGGGTTGGCATTCCATGCCTGATGTTTCTGGACACATTCTGAAGTGAAGCATGTTGAGGTGGTACTTGTTGCATTGATTAGGTTGGGATCCGCAGATGCAGTATCATTTGGTATGAATTGAGGGAAGCATGCAGGAAAGTGAGCCCCACCCTAGAGGTTCCATGACTGCGGGGGGAAATATAGGCTCTATAGAGGAAGTGTTCCTATAGAGGAAGTGTTCTATAGAGGAAGGTTCCTGCTATCTTAGGGTTTAAGAAGACAATAGATAGTTATTGCTGTAATCAAATTATTTGGCAATTATTTGGGGTTAAGTTTGAAAATCCCTTTGTTGGGATTTGCTGTATTATACACAACATCACCATAATTTATGTCCTTTGACATTACCTCCCTTTCCCCCTCTCCACTCAGTTTCTTTCAGCCTCTATCCAAAAATAAATACACAAAAATTTTGGGTGGGGGAGATAGCTTAATGGTTATGCAGAGAGTCTCTCATGCCTGAGGATGCAATGTTTTAGGTACAATCTCCCCCACACACCCACCCACTCAAAGCCAGAAGTTAGAGCTAGGCCTTGCTTTGGTAAGAAAGGGGCTTGGAGAGAAAGAGGAGGTGGGGGAAAGAAGAAAGAAAGGGTGGAAAAGGGAAAGAAAAGGGATAAGACTCAGGTAGGGACAGTGGGGTGTTTCTGATTAGTTTTTCCTGTAAAAAATGGCATTAAGGAAATGCAAATTAAAAGAATTTGGTATCTCTTCACATCTGTTTAATAGCTATTACTAAAAGACACAGAAATAAATTTTGGCAAGAACATGGGGGGAAATCACTTTAAGGCTCAGTTAAGCACATGTTACCATGAGCAAGGACCCGGGTTCGAGTTCAAGCCTAAGCCTCTGGTCCACCAGTGAAGGAGCAGTGTCTCAGGTGTGCTTCTCCCCATCTCATCTCAGTTTCTTTCTCTATCCAAATGAAAATATTGACAAGATCATAGGATAAGAGGGGTACAGTTTCCACCTCCAGAACTCCATATCCCATCCTCTCCCCTGATAGCTTTCTTATTATTTATCCCTCTGGGAATATGGACCCAGGACCATTATGGGATGCAGAAGGTGGAAGGTCTGTGTTCTGTCATCGCTTCCCCGCTGAACATGGGCGTTGACAGGTTGATCCATACTCCCAGCCTGTTTCTCTCTTTCCCTCTTGGGGCGGAGTTCTGGGGAAGCAGGGCTCCAGGACATATTGGTGGGGTTGTCTGCTCAGGGAAGTCAGGTTGACATCATAGTAGCATCTGGAACCTGGTGGCTGAAAAGAGTTGAGATATAAAGAAATTGTTGACTAATCATGAACCTAAAGGCAAGAATACTGCAGATGAAGATTTGGGGTCTCTGTTTTGGAAAAAGCTAGCTAATCTATTTTAGGTATATTCCAAAGGGCCTATGACTTTGGTAGGTTTTGTCTTCGCCTGACATCTAATATGTAGGTAGACGCAGGTTATTGTCTGGGAAGTTGATGTCATAGTTGAAAAAAGGACCAGAAAGCTGGATCAGGGAAGACAGTAGCTCCCAAATATGGGGAAAGTATATAAATATTCTTAACTGTAAACCCCATAATTTGATCTGAGGCCCATATTCCACACAGGAGCCTATGTAACCTCTGCATCCCTGTAGGTCTGAGCTCACAATCTGTGATCACAGCTAGGAACATTCCAGGTTGCACTAATTTCAGGACTCATCTTCCTTAGGTAGTAGGTAGAGCATGTTCAGTTCCCCGTAGAGAATTGAACATTCCCTACCATTGCTGATCCATATTGAGGGCAGGGTCTTATAGGAGCCCACAAAAGAGGGGCCCATTATGCTTTTCCTGATGGAGATGACCAGTGACCATGGCGAGAGAGGGCTCTGTTAGAGGTCTAAGCTCATCATGTCTGTATGGGAATCCCAGGACTCCCTGACAAGGGCCCTAGATGATACTACACTCACTTTTTAAGATTTTTTTTTTTAATCCTTGTAGCAGAAAAAGCTGATCACAATTTTAAATTTCAATTTTAAAAAGAGAACAGACATTTGCTTAATTTACTTTAAAACTATTTACATACTTGTAAATTCATGAATATTATGGGTCATAATTAATTTCCAGTATTATCTTTACTTTCTAACAAAATTATTTGTAATTGAGTATTTTATCACAGTTCCCATAAGAACTTAGGCTAGAGAGATAGTTCTCCCGGTGGAGTGGGTGCCTTTGTCTTGTGGGCCCAGGTTCAAATCCTGGTACCACATGGCACAAAGTAGTGCGCCAGAGTTGTGTCTCTCCCACTTTCTACCTGTCTATCTGATGGAAAAAGACCTAAAGCAGTGGAGTTATAGAGGCACAAGGCACCACTTCATCCTCATCATTTGTTCCTGTGTCATTTTTTTCTCGGAGTCCATCAAGTGTCTGGGATCTGGGGCTTATATTGTCCTTTACTGTGTAAGAAATTTTCAGCTAAAATATCTTCAGAATGAATTTTTTTCTTCTTTTTTTAAAAATATTTATTTATTTTCCCTTTTGTTGCCCTTGTTTTTCATTGTTATTGTAGTTATTATTGTTGTTGTTATTGATGTCGTCATTGTTAGATAGGACAGAGAGAAATGGAGAGAGGAGGGGAAGACAGAGGGGGAGAAAAAGATAGACACCTGCAGACCTGCCTCACCGCCTGTGAAGCGACTCCCCTGTAGGTGGGGAACCGGGGGCTCAAACTAGGGATCTGTAAGCCAGTCCTTGCGCTTTGCGCCATGTGGGTGTAACCTGCTGCACTACTGCTGGACTCCCCTTTTTTTCCCCACCAGAGCACTGCTCAGTTCTGTTTTAGGGTAGTGTGGGGGATCGAACCTGGGACTTCTGAAGCCTCAGGCGTGAAAGTTTCTTTGCATAACCATCTTGCTATCTACCCCCCAAGACTGATTTTTTTTTTTTAATATTTATTCCCTTTTGTTGCCCTTGTTTTTTATTGTTGTAATTATTATTGTTGTAATTATTATTATTGTAATTGTTATTGTTGGGTAAGACAGAGAGAATGGACAGGAGGGGAAGTCATAGAGGGGGAGAGAAATATAGACACCTGAAGACCTACTTTACCCCCTGTGAAGCAGCTCCCCTTCAGGTGGGGAGCCGTGGGCTCCAACCGGGACCCTCACACTGGTCCTTGTGCTTTGTGCCACCTGTGCTTAACCCACTGCGCTTAACCCACTGCGCTACCACCCGACTCCCTCATGACTGGCTTTTATGTTGGTTTCCTCTTGTATGCTTTTGTTTTTGTTGTAGTGGTGACAGCAAGGCTGCTAGTCTGCTGCTGTGTTGGTTGTAAGTCAAGTAACTTTCTCAATTAAAAGCTTTAGGAAGGAACCTCAAATTTTACATTGTGTTATCTACCATATTAGTTATTCGGTCATCTAAAGTCAGATAACTATCTGAGGACAAAGAACTGTATTTCTGAAAACTAGATGCAAAATAATTCATGGGAATGGTATTTTTCATTAAGAGCAGGACACTTTTAAAAACTACATTTATTTATCTTCATGTGTTGTTAGAGACGGAGCAATTGAAGAGGAAGGGGGAGATAGAGAGGAAGTGAAACAGCTATGGTCCTGCTTCATACTGCTTCCAGCTTCAAAAAGACAGGAAGGAAAAACAGGATATATAGGTGTGTATTAAAATAAAAATTTGCGTGTATTATGGCCAAAAGTAAATAAAAGAACACATTTAAAAGAATCAAAATGAGAAACCAGTCATCTAAGTTTTGATACAGATTGTATAGTTTTAAGTTTATGTATAACCAGTCTTTTTTTTTTTTTTTTTGCTCTGCCATTTTGAGTTTTTTTTTTTTTTCCACCACTCTTCATTGTTTTGATACTTATCCCAAAATGTCAAAGTCAGAGCAGTAAACAGCTCTGAATAAATTTGACAGACAGGGAATAGAGGGATACAGGCCTTTACCTCAGGGGACTGTGGTTGGGATTGGAATGAAGTATTTGGTTGTGGAATTTAAAAAATTAAAATTTCCTTAAAGCTGGGACTTCAAAGTGCTTGCCATATTTTTGAAAAGGGAAATTTATCTGTCTCTTCAAGAAAACCATTTTGTTGTAAAGATAAAATGGGATATAGTACAATATTACTGAGAAGCTATAAGGAGCTGTATGAGTTTAATTTGGCTTACTTCAAGATTAGTGGAAGTTTTATAAAGTCTGTCCAGATAACAGAAATGAAACTGCCCAGGTGTAAGATGAATTTGGGGTAGGTGACTGACAAAGTTGAGATCATATGCACCGTTGAAGGAGTTGGCGCTACTGAGAATATGACCATGTTGGAAAAGAATACCTCTTGGGAAGTACTATGCAACATTGATCTTTTTTTTTATTTCATAAATCTATTTTTTCCAGAAAGAGCCTGTCAGGTAAAGTGCTAGAAAGTAGGGATTTATCCATAGCTATAACATAAAACACCTCATCTTCATCCTCATTTATCTAAAGGAAATGACACAAATCCTGTTTTAAGCATCAAAACAGATAGTAAAGTATTACTAATCTAATAAGTAAAACTGGAATTCCCAAGTTTGTGCTGATTATAGGAAGATATGTGGATAGACTTCTATATAAAGCACATGTCTGCAGATAGGCAAGAGTGGCTTTTGATAATGGTTTTTTTGAATACCAGCTAGTAATTTTGAATAGGGTGGTAGCTATCATTTTGCAATCACCATAGAAAATAATTGAAAGAAAAAGCATAGATATTAAATTTCAGGGACAGTTTGCTGAGTATTGGTTTCAAAAAATCTTCTCACATACTGCTTTTTAATTAGCAGTAGGTGCAGATAATGAGTTTACAGATAATGACATTTTTTCTAGTAAGACGTGTGTGTTATGTCTATATATAAACCAACTTAAAAGAACTTCTACTAACCAGAATGCCTGGGGAAAGGGGACATGTAACTTGGACCTAACCATAGTGAATATAAGACAAACCTGAATTGAGATGTGTTCTATAAAGTTATACATTAGTAATTCTCAAATCACTGAAATTAATCAGCAGTGGTACTGGTTATAAATACAAAATTTTGGGGGTTGGCGTAAGGATCCTGGTTCGAGCCCTTGGCTCCCCACCTGCAGGGGAGTCGTTCCATAAGCGGTGAAGCAGGTCTGCAGGTGTCTGTCTTTCTCTCCCTCTCTGTCTTCCCCTCCTCTCTCCATTTCTTTCTGTCCTATCCAGTAACGATGGCAACAACTACAACAATAAAACAAGGGCAACAAAAGGGGGTAAGAAAGCAAAATAAAAAAACTTAAATATAAAATTTTAAAGTAAAATGAAAATGTGTTTCTTTTACTTGATCAATAAATGTTAGTTGAAGCCCAGAATTTTTTCTATAGTCTAATTGTATTGGTGATTTCTCCCCCCCCCCCCAAAGAATATTTAGGGCAGGAGAGATAGCATAATGGCTATTCAAACAGACTCATGCCTGAGGCTCTTAGATCCCAGGTTCAGGCCCTCACACCACCAGCAGAGCGTAGAGCTCTGAGCAGTGCACTGGTTAGGGGAAAAAAATCTTTAGTCAGCCACCAACGAATATACATTCATAGTATTTATTTTTTTGGTGTGCATCATACAAACAGCAGCTGCTAGGAGTGGGGGTGGGGGTGGGGTGGGTGGAGTGTGGCATACAACGTTTTATGATTGAGGCCTCAGCCTAAATTGGAACTGAGCTGTGTTCTGGTTAAAAAGGGGGGCCCAGTTAATGAAAATCCTGACTCTTTAATAGATGTTACAGAATTCCAAAGGTTGAGCCTGGAGTTGGTTTACCTGGTGGAGGGCACACGTGACTGTGCACAAGGACCTGGGTTCAAACTCCTCATTCTCACCAGAAAGAAGGGGAAGCCTCGTGCAGTGGAGCAGTGCTGCTGGTGTTTTTCCTCTTTGTACTTCTGCCTTGCTGTCTCTGTGTTTTCACATATTAAAGGAAGGAAGGAAGGAAAAGGAAAAGGGAAAGGGAAAGGACTGCCAGGAATGGTGGAGCTGTGTAGGCAGTGAGTCCCAGCAGTTACTCTGGTGGCAAAATAAAACAAGGGTTCTTATCTTTGCCTATGTTTAATCTTACTAAATACAAATAAAGTTGTACTTCTAGTACTTAAAGTAAAGCAATTTAAAAATACACCCAGAGAAGAAAGCAGTAAGAACACTTCCCACATTTACCTCAGTATTTGGCTTTGCTGTTCCTTATTTTAATTACCTACTAGTTTGAATTATTAAGGTCTAGGGTGAGGGTAGTTCCCCCATCCCCATTGAATCACTCACTCATCACTTGGCAAGGTTTTATTGAACCATCGACTTGTATAAGGTACTGCGCTGAGTATTTGGAACAAGTGAGCATTACCCTAAGCAATTAGAATGATAAAGCTTCCTCTGATTTATTTTCTAAAAAATTAGTTCAGCTCCACTTTTTAAAAAAATATTCTAAAAAAATTAGAAATAGTATCAGACTTTGATGTGTCTTCACTGTTCTTCCTACACACCTGGATCAATTATTTTAAGTAGGGCAGGGCAATATTTGTCATGCACAGTGCTAGATTTTTTTTTTTTTGCCTCCAGGGTTATCACTGGGATTCAGTGTCAGCACTAGGAACCCACTGCTCCTGGAGACCTTTCTTTCTTCCTTCCTTCCTTCCTTCCTTCCTTCCTTCCTTCCTTCCTTCCTTCCTTTCTTTCTTTCTTTCTTTCTTTTTAAATAGGAATGGAGAATTTGAGGGAGATGGGGATGATAGGAAAGACACCTGCAAACCTGCTTCACAAGTGGTGAAGCTACCCCTCCACCCTTGCAGGTCAGGAGCTGGGGCTCGAACCAGGATCCTTGTGTGGGTCCTTGCTCTTCCTATTATGTGTGCTTAACCTTGCATGCTACCATCCGGCCCTAATTTTTTTTTTTTTAAATGGTAAAAACTTTGTCTCCTCTCAGCCTTCCCAGTATCAAACACATACTAGTTTCTCAGTAAATTGTTGAAAGAGTGAAAGTGTCTTACCTAATTGGCTGGGCCTAGAGGAGCAATGAAGTCCCGTTCCAGAGAAAGCTTTAATAGTCTTACTGTAATGTCTTCAAACAGGATCAATAAAATAGGATGTTTATTTCAATTAAATGGCACTGTGTTATTCTGGACCACAGAACAATGTCTTCAGTGAGTTGAAATTGTGGCAGACTTGAAATTAACATCATAACTTAGATTTTTGTATTGATTCTATGAAAAGGGTTCTAAGTATGCATATTTGTATTGTAAAAATAAAGTCACACTTTATTTTTTACTTACATATATGACTTTTCAGACCTAGAACTTTTAGAAAGCTTTTTTGTGTTTCTTTGTAGGAACAATTTAACTTCATGTTTACAAAGCAAAGGAGAAATTACTTTTAGAAAGGGGGTAGTTACTTTTTATATTGCAATTTTCTGAGAGCAATACCCCCACCTAGTGGTACTTGTGAAAATTACAGCAGAGAATCTAAAGCTTAACTTTTGCTGTTGTCCACATAAATTATTACCTGTTGAATCTGATAACTGAGTTTCAAGTGTATCAGAAATAATATTGCTCTCAACAGTTCACATTTAAACTTTGTGCAGTAATGAAGAGCAAGTAATAGAGACTACCTCAAAACTATTAAATGCTTTCGTGTTGTATTACAGAAGTTAGAAAAATTACATTAGAACATATTTGTTATAATTTATATATAATTATAATATTTATAATTTGTCATAATATTCAACTTAATTCTGTGGAAACTTGACTCATTTTTCTTTTTTTCTTTGTAAATTTGTTTATGTATGAGAACCAGAGCATTACTCTGGCATATGTAGGGCCAGTCATTGAACTTGGGACCTCATGCTTAAGAGGCCAATGCTTGAACCACTGTACCACCTCCTAGGACACGACATAAATTTCAGTAATTTTTCTCAATGGAGCAATTTTTGACTCTTAAATTGTATTTTAAGTTAAATTATATTTTAACATAAATTATATTTCCTTTAATTGATAGAGCAAGAACTTGAAAAAAGTAAAACTACAAAAGTAGAACATTTGTAATTTGTAAAAGCTTTAAAAAGTTACGTCTTTTAAAAATATGTTTACTAGATAGAACAGAGAGAAATTGAGAGAGGAAGGGAAAATAGAGAGAGGGAGAGAAAAGTAGACACCATCACTGCTCATGAAGCGACTTTCTGCAGGTGGGGAGTGAGGGCTTGAACCTGAGTCCTTGCAGTTGCTGATATGTGCACTTAACTGGGTGCGACACTGCCTGACCCCTTGTAAAGTTATTTCTAAACTTTTCCACCATTTTTTATAAGTTACCAATAGGCTTAACCTTTGCTTCATGTGGTGGTGGTGGTGGTGGTGGTGGTGGTGGTGGTGATTAGAGCTAAATAGTATTATAAGGACAGGGGCTATGGCTTTTACACTTAGTATCTAAGTTTCTAGTCCAGGATTCTGTGCTTAGTAGATCTTGCCATTACTTTGGAGAATTATGATTTTGCTGCTATTATTTTAGCGAAAGCTACTGAATCTGTCAGCTGTGCCAGTTATTACTATAGGCTTCATTAATTTACCTTTCTGTTTGACTATAGACTGTGAAATTAACAAGATTTAATGACTTCCTTAACAAATTTTGTCTGTTTTCATAATTGTAGCCAATCAGATGATGATTCTGGGTCAGCTTCAGGCTCTGGATCTGGTTCGAGCTCTGGAAGCAGTAGTGATGGAAGCAGTAGCCAATCAGGTAGCAGTGACTCTGACTCTGGATCTGATTCCGGCAGTCAGACAGAGTCTGAGTCAGACACCTCTCGTGAAAACAAAGTTCAAGCGAAACCACCGAAAGTTGATGGAGCTGAGGTAATAAACGCATCCTATAGAAGGCAGATTTCTTGTGTTGCTTTAGAAACATTTTTAATGTTGAATTATAGCGTTCTCAGTGTACTTGTAGGAAAGAATGTATAACATTCAAAGGTACTACTAGTGATTCCTGAACCTTGGTTAACACCTGTGGACTAACTTTGTAAAGAGTAGTCTTTATAAATAGCAAATATAGTGAACATAAGTAAACCATTTTGTTTTTCTTTCTGAGGTATAAGAAGACTTACAAAAATAATCTGCCCTTTGGATAGTTGTTTTTGTGAATTTTTTTGTTAGTCTTATAGTCTTTACTTTCAGGATCTTCGAAGGGTTTTTTAAAAAATTTTTTAGATATTTATTTATTATTGGATAGAGACAGAATTTGAGAGGGGAGGGGGGATAGAGAGAAAGAGACACCTGCAGACCTGCTTTGATGCTTGTGAGTCTTTCCCCCTACAGGTGGGAACAAGGGGCTTGAACCTAGTACCTTGAGTACCGTAGTGTGTGCACTTAACCAGGTGTGCCACCACTTGCGCCCCCCCCCCCCCTTAACTAGTAGAATGGTATTAAAGGCTTAGGGCTATTTTGATTGAAAAAGCTTTTACAGAGCTATGGCAACTTGTTGGTAGATCATAATAGTATACAATACTGTTATTTAGAATGCCAGACTTGATTTAAAATGGCTAATTGAGAAGATAAATTAACACACACAGCTTGTTTCACAAAGAAAATAATTAAGCTTCACCTCTGGCACTGTTGTGCTTCATGTTATCATGTAAAATGTTGTCATTGTTACTTTAATCTTTAGTAGGTACAGACAAATTGAGAGGGAGGAAGGGAGATGGAGAAGATGATCAGACAGAGATCCCTACAGCACAGCACTTCTTGTGAAGCCTTTCCCCCGCAGATGGAACTGGGGGGGGGGGTGTTTAAACCCAGGTCCTTACACACGGCAAGGTGTGTGCTCACCACCTGGCCTCTCATTTTGTTTTTGTTAAAGTAGTGTTCTTAACACTAAGAAGATACTGAAATCTGTGAAATTCAACATAAAAGGCATAATTTTTGAAATTATAATTAAAACTAGATTGCAATATATAGTGTGAATAATAAGGAAGGCAGTTATAATGGTACTACTTTGAAAATATTGGTACTAGTTTGCAGTATAAATTAGCCTCTTCTTTTTTTTTTTTTTCCCCCAGAGCACTGATCAGCTCTGGCTTTTTGGTGGTGCAGGGGATTGAACCTGGGACATCAGAGCCTCAGGCACGGGAGTCTTTTTGCATAACCATTATGCTATCTACCCCTGCCCTAATTAGCCTTTTTTTCAGTTTTATTATTACATCCTTAAAGTTTAAGTATCTATTTCTGTTATAGTTTTGGAAATCCAGTCCAAGTATTTTGGCTGTTCAGAGATCTGCAATGCTCAAGAAACAGCAACAGCAGCAGCAGCAACAACATCAAGCTTCATCTAATAGTGGATCAGAAGAGGCGAGTTAACTATTTTAATTTTATATTTGCTTATTTTGGATAGAGGCAGAAACTGAGATGGATGGGGGCATAGAGAGGGAAAGAGGAGAGACACCTGTAAAGGTGCTTCACCATTCATTAAGCTTCACCCTTACAGGTAGGAACCAGGGGCTTGAATAGGGGTTCTTACACATGGTAATTAATGAGTGCTCTCAAACAGGTATGCTACTCCCAGCCCCAGGTCATCCTTGTTTTAAAAGTAGATACCAAATCACTTAAGTAAATAGATACTGAAAGTTACTTGAGCAGGCAAATAGATTGCTGGACTTGAAGTCATGAGGTCCTGAGGTTGGTCTCCAGCATTGTGTCCCAGGGTTATGTTCTGATTCTTTTCATCTTTCTCATCAATAAGCAAATCTTTTTAAAAAAAATCTTACTAAAGGGGGTCAGGCGGTAGCACGGCGAGTAAGCACAGTTGGCACAAAGCGCAAGGACCAGAGTAAAGATCCCAGTTCAAGTCCCCGGCTCCCCACCTGTAGGGGGGTCATTTCACAAGCGGTGAAGCAGGTCTGCAGGTGTTTTATCTTTCTCTCCCCCTCTCGGCCTCCCCATTTCTGTCAGTTTCTCTTTGTCCTATCCAACAACATCAATGGAAACAATAATAATAATGACAACAACAGGGGCAACAAAACGGGAAAAAATGCCCTCCAGGAGCAGTGGATTCGTAGTGCAGGCACCAGTTCCCAGCAATAACCCTGGAAGCAAAAAAAAAAAATCTTACTAGAAACAAAGTGTTTCTGAAAGACTAGCTAGGAAATAACTAGATATGTATAGTAAGTCTTGTAGGCATGATATTTTCCCCTGTAATTCCACTTTCAGGAATCCAATATAAGCAATGAAAATTTGTGCATTTGTTCATCATAACAAAGGCAGAAGTGAATTATGTCACTACGAGAAACTATACACGCACAGACATGTATATGAAGTCATATTGTACCATTGAAACCTTACTTGTGCAAATTCTAAATGGGATTCTTGATGTCAATATGAAGGACATCATCCGTAGTTACACATACTGTAGCTCCATTGTGCACACTGTGCACGTGATCACACATGCACATGTGTTTGCACAAAACCATTTAAGAAGAATTGTCAAAAACTTGAGTGAGGAAGAAAGACATTAAGTTTTGATAGCCCAACAGTTAGGATTCCTTTATGATGCCATACCAGACCTTCCAGAGAAGGTAGGGTTTATTAAGGTTTTATACAAAATGTAGGCAACATGACATTTATTTAATGTCACTAATTTAATGCTATAGATTTGCAATTAAATTATAATCAGTATAACTTTGTATGTAATTATAATTTAAGTATAACAATATGGGGGGAAGGTTTTACAGTTACTATTAGCAAAGTGAATGTTAAATAGTACGACAAACTGAAAGTTGATGTTTAAATTTTAATGATAAATGCCATTCACTTTTAATATTAATATTTCTCTACAGGATTCTTCTAGCAGTGAAGATTCTGATGACTCATCAAGTGAGGTTAAAAGGAAAAAGCATAAAGAGTATGTCTTTTTAAAAATATATATATATATATTTTATTTATTTAAGAAAGGAGACATTAACAAAACCGTAGGATAGGAGGGGTACGACTCCACACAGTTCCTACCACCCAATCTCCATATCCCACCCCCTCCCGTGATAGCCTTCCCATTCTCTAACCCTCTGGGAGTATGGACCCAGGGTCGTTGTGGCTTCTGTAATTGTTTCCCTGCTGAACATGTGCATTGACTGGTTGGTCCATACTCCCAGGCTGCCTCTCTCTTTCCCTAGTAGGGTGGGTCTCTTGGGAAGCAAAGCTCCAGGACACGTTGGTGGGGTCGTGTCCTGGTCGGCATCATGCTGGCATCCGGAACCTGGTGGCTGAAAAGAGAGTTAACATACAAAGCCAAACAAATTGTTGAACAAGGAGTATGTCTTTTTGTGTAACCTATTTCACATCAGGAAAAATCCCAATTTTGTATTTCTTTTATGAATAATTGTTAAAAGATATAAATTTTTGGTCTCTGGCATTTTAATAGGTAAATTTAAATTATTAATATTTAGCATGCATTTTTCTGTGATGTCCTGAGATTTTTGTGCCACTTGTATATCTTCTGTATTCTCTCTTCCCTATATTTTTAAGTTTTTCCTATATTTTTTCAGTGACAAAAATCTTTGACTTTGGAAACAGGAGTGTACATATCAAAGAATGATTGATTTTGACTGCTCCTGTTAGCATATTCTAATAATTATTTTTAACTATTCATCTGTGTGTGAAATTACTATGTCCTCTGTAGAGTTCACGTAGGAACTCATAGCTTCCTGCTGTGTTGACTCAGGAGGTGTTAGAGTATATATAGAGAGGACTTTTTTTCTCTCAACAAGTACTACATTGTTTTTATCTTGATAATTTTCTTTGCCACTTTTAATTTCATTGGATAAGTTTAAATTTGTTTTATACATTTTTGCTGTGAAACTTCATATCTTAGTTTTGTGTCTTTTTTTCTTATTCTGCGATTCTGCTATACTACATTCTAATTTCTTTAGCACTCTTTTCTCACTTGCTAAGTGAATTTTCAACTACTATGTCTTATCAGCTTTTTTAACTCTTTATTAAATGATTTCTATGCATAAGTAAGCAAACTTTTGAAGAAACAAGTAATATGTGATTATGTGCAAGCTTTGTCAGCTCTAAAATTATTACAGTTTATATTAGGAAAAATTAAAAACCAAAACTTGTGAATCCTGTCTCTTGCGCCATCTAATTTGTATACTTTGAGATCTCAAGATAAAATATTTGCTTCTCTGTGGTTTTTTTCATAACTAGAACATCTTTTTTTAAAAAGAAATATTTAATTTATTTATTCCCTTGTGTTGCCCTTGTTGTTTTATTGTTGTAGTTGTTGTTGGATAGGACAGAGAGAAATGGAGGGGGGGGGAGACAAAGGGGGAGAGAGAAATAGACACCTGCAGACCTGCTTCACCGATTGTGAAGCGATTCCCCTGCAGGGGGCAGCCAGGGCTCCAACTGGGATCCTTATGCTGGTCCATACATTTTGCCCTGTGTGCGCTTAACCGGCTGTGCTACAGCCCGACTCCCTAGAACAACATCTTATATGTGATTGAGTATGCAACTCATAATATAGTTTAATGCAAAAAACAGCAATAAACTGATGCTATGAGACAGGATATTATGTATATGCTTAAAAACTTAAGATATGCCTTTCAGCAGAACTCTATATTAATTCTATATAATATATCAGTACATTACATCCAGTGTTCACACTGTCTGGAATTTTAAAAAGACTGTAAAAATAGTAACAGAGGTAAGGTAATCATTAAATGATGACAGAGATTACCTTAAAACATAAAATCTTTGGAAGTCGGGCGGTAGCACAGCAGGTTAAGCGCATGTGGCGTGTAGCACAAGGACTGGTGTAAGGATCCTGGTTCCAGCCCCTGGCTCCCCACCTGCAGGGGAGTCACTTCACAATCGGTGAAGCAGGTCTGCAGGTGTCTTATCTTTCTCTCCCCCTCTCTCCATTTCTCTCTGTCCTATCCAACAATGATGACAATAATAACTACAACAACAGTAATAAAAAAATAAGGGCAATAAAAGGGAAAATAAAACCCAGAATCTTTTAAAAAATAATTTTAACAAGTATTCACTTTTATAAATTTGAATTTAGTCTTGAAAAAACAGTCTCTAGAAAATTAAAACAAAAGGGACTAGAGTCTCGTGAGGATATTATAATTATATATGATTACCCTATTACTATAAATTAGTGTGCTAAGTGTTTAACCTGTATTAATAGTCAATTAACATTTGTTTCCCATTCATTGAATTAAAATTCATTAACAAAACAAGTTATAGAGGAAATTTATGAATATACTTTTTAGCATTTTTTTTATTCTATAGGTATTTTAAACTTTTTTTCTTCTTGCTGTTAGGCCTTCATTGGTCTTTGTATCTGCGTAATTGCTTGTTTTTAGATATGAACAAAAGGTGGGGGTGGAGGTGGGTGAGAGTGGCAGTAAAGACATCATAGCACAGCGTCATCACTTGTAAAGTCTCCCTTTTGTGTGGTGCTCCAGTGTTTTAATATTTCTTATTATGGGTAAAAGCTATATTTTTCTATTTATGTATTTTTTTCTAATACAAACTGTAATACTTTTATAGCAAAGTTTGTCCCTAATCACAAATTACTTGTTTTCTCAAAATATTTTGCTTACTTATGCTTAGAAACCACTCAATAAAGAGTTAAAGAGCTGATAAGACAATGTAGTTGAAAATTCACTTAGCAAGTGAGAAGACAGTGCTAAAGAATATTATATTTCATATAGGTCCGTCTATTTTATCAAAGGTAAAATGTGTGATACGATGTCAATGTAAAATTGCTTTATATTTTTTTTATACAGTGAAGACTGGCAGATGTCTGGGTCAGGATCTCCATCTCAATCTGGTACAGATTCAGAATCCGAAGAAGAAAGAGATAAAAGCAGTTGCGATGAAACAGAATCTGATTATGAGCCAAAAAACAAAGTTAAAAGCAGAAAACCTCAAAATAGGTACCTACAGTATGTTCTTTGATGCTGAAGAGGGTTGGCTAAAGATGGTGTTCTTATATATAGTTTCTCAGATCTTGTGCCATTATTTTCGTAAAAACCTTTCTCTGGCCTTCTCTAGATCGAAGTCAAAAAATGGAAAGAAGATTCTTGGACCAAAAAAGAGACAGGTTGATTCATCTGAGGATGAAGATGATGATGAAGACTATGACAATGATAAAAGAAGTTCTCGTCGTCAAGCAACTGTCAATGTTAGCTATAAGGAAGATGAGGAAATGAAAACCGATTCTGACGACCTGCTAGAAGTTTGTGGAGAGGATGTCCCTCAGCCCGAGGAAGAGGAATTTGAAACAATAGAAAGGTTTATGGATTGTCGAATTGGGAGAAAAGGAGGTAAAGTCCAGAAACCAGAGGATGGAGATATATTCGTTCTCGTCTTCTTTTAGTGTTTCATAGTCTCCATGTTACATGTATGATTTACTGCTTTGGCCTGTTACCTTTTCTTCCTCTTCTGTCCTCTCCTCCCTCTTCCTCTCCCCCATATTTTCAGACAGGGAGAAGGTTCAAAAGCACCTCCCATGTGCTGCTGGAGTTTGCACCTGAGCCACTTAAATGACCAGGCACATGCTCTAACCTATGAACTCTCTGGCTTTTTCTGGCTTTTTATTTTGTTTTGCATATTTTCTATAAAAGTATATTTTTGTTTAATCTGAGTACTTATTTCAAAGAGAATATCCACTTTGTGTTGTGTTGATAATTTTCTTTTTTTAATTTTAATTTTTTTATTTATTTTAATTATTGGATAGAGACAGCCAGAAATCGAGAAGGAAGGGGGTTATAGAGAGGAAGAGAGAGAGACACCTGTAGCCTTGCTTTACCACTTGCAAAGCTTTCCCCCTGTAGGTGGGAACTGGGAGCTCAAACCCGGGCCCTTGCATGCTGTAACGTGTGCTCAGCCAGTGTGCCACCACCCAGTCCCCAGTAATATTTTCTTTTTCTTTTTTATTTATACAAAGGAAACACTGACAAAACCATAGGATAATAGAGGTACAACTCTACACAATTTCCATCACCAGAACTCCGTATCCCATCCACTCCCTTGATAGTTTTCCTTTTCTTTAACCCTCTGGGAGTATGGACCCAAGGTCATTGTGGGTTGCAGAAGGTGGAAGGTCTAGCTTCTGTAATTACTTCCCCACTGAACATGGGCGTTGACAGGTCGATCCATACTCCCAGTCTGCCTCTCTCTTTCCCTAGTGGGCGGGGTTCTAGGAAATCAGAGCTCCAGGACACATTGGTGGGGTTGTCTGTCCAGGGAAGTCTGGTTGGCATCGTTTTAGCATCTGGAACCTGGTGGCTGAAAAGAGAGTTAACATATAAAGCCTCACAAATTGTTGATTAATCATGAACCTAAAGGCTGGAATAGTGCAGAGGAAGAGTTGGGGGGCCCTCCATTTTGTAGATAGCTAGTAGGCATATTTTAGTTATATTCTAAAGGGCCTGTGGCTATACTAGTGTTTTTTTTTTTTTTTCTCCTGAGCCTGAAATCTGATATGCAGGTGGATCCAAGTTATTGTCTGGGGAGATGATGTCATGGCTGGAAAAAGGACCAGAAAGCTGGATCAGGGAAGAAAGTAGCTCCCAAATATGGGAAAGGTGTATAATTATTGCTGACTGTAAACCCCATCGATTTGATGTGATCTGAGGCCCATATTCAGCTTAGGAGCCTATGTGACCTCTGCATCCCTGTAGATCTGAGCTCACATTCTGTGGTCATGAGTAGGAATGTTCCAAGCTGCCCCAATATCAGGATCCATCTTCTTCAGGTGGAAAATAGGTATATTGTCCATCCTCCCTTTGGAGGAAGGAACATTCTCTACTGTCGCTAATCCCCCCAGTACTTTTCTTTATTATTATTTTCTTATTTTGTGGAATCAGGACTTTATGTGTATGCACAATTGCACTGCTCTTAGGAGTCACTTTTTTAAAAATTCCATTTTGTTTTTGCCCTTGTTGTTTTATAGTTGTAGTTATTATTCTTGTTATTGATGCTATTGTTGTTGGATAGGACAGAGAGAAATGGAGAGAGGGGAAGAGAAAGATAGACACGTGCAGACCTGCTTCACTGCTTGTGAAGCAACTCCCCTGCAGCTGGGGAGCCGGGGGCTCGAACCGGGGTCCTTGAGCTTTGCATTACCTGCGCTTCACCCACTGCGCTACCACCCAACTCCCGGGAGTTACTTTTTTACTCAGAGAAAAACGAACACCACATCATGGGAGTTCCCCCTGTGGCATTATGGCACTACTGTGTGGAGCTGGGGCTTAAACCTGGTCTGAGGGGGCAGGTGTCTTGCTGTCTGTCTGGTCCTTAGACATTTATTGATCTGTGTTTTTGAATTTTTCTGTTGTTTTGCTTAAATAGTTGTTTAGGTACTTTGATGTCACAAGTGGTTTAATTGCTTTTAATTTTTTCCTTAATGCATTACAATTTTATTATAAACATCTTCCACTTTAAAATTTTTTATTAGTGATTTAGATTGATTTACAAAATTATAAGATAACCAGGATATATTTCCATACCATTCCCAGCACCAGGGTTTTGTGTGTCTATTCTCTTCATTGGCAACTGTGTTAGTTCTCCCAAGATATCTATCTACTGATATATAGTTGGCCATTGCACACTGTAACATAACTATGGCAGTGTAACTATGGCCGTATTCTCTTCCCAAGTCACATCATACCCCCCCCCCCCATCTCTGGGTCCTGATGGAATTGGAGTTCAGAGCCCTTTGGTCATCTCTTAACTTTACCCCTCTGGGAATATGGATCAAAATTCTGTATGGGGTGCAGAAGGTGAAAGGTCTCTTCTATAATTGCTTCTCTGCTGGAAATAGGTGTTCACGGCAGATTGATCTGTACCCGTAGCCTCCTTCTATCTTAGTCAGGTAGGGCTCTGGAGAGGAGAGGTGAGGTTCCAGGACACATTGGTGAGGTCATCTGCCCAGGGAGGTCAGGATGAAATTGTAGTAGCATTTGCAACTTGGTGGCTGAAATGCAGTAAGATGTAAAACAGGACAAAATGTTTAATATAAATGGACCATAAAGTAGGAATAGAGCAGATAAGAATAGGAAGTTTATTTTAGGTATATTCTGATGGGCCAATGACTAATGTAATTTTTGCTGTAGCTTTATAGGTAACATGGAGGTGAACTAAAAATATTGTCTGGGAGGATGGTGTCAGAATTGAGAATAGGACTAGAAAGCTGGGTTAGAGCAGAGAGTAGCTCCCAAATTTGAAGAAAATACGTAGATTAACTATTTATCATGTGGGTCTGACCTGGGGCCCATATTTATTCATATTTAGCACAGGTGCCTGTAAAACTTCTGAGTCCCTGTCAGTCTGTGTTCTCAGTCTTGGGTCGTAACTGGGAACATTCTAGGCTGCACTCATTTCAGGACCAGTTTTCCCCAAGTAGCAGAATAGGGCGACCCAGTCATCCTTGGGAGAGTAAGTAGGGCAGTCGTTTCCATTGTTAGTTCATAGTGAACAATCACAGAGGACTATTAAGCACTTCTATTTTGAGGTATATAGTTCCCCCAACTTATGCATGCCTGTATACTTGTACACACCTCTCTAGTGAGAGTATGGTCCTGAAGAAGCTCACAAAAGGCTTTATGATGAAGTTTCTGATGGAAGTGACCGGTCGGTGATGGTGGAGAGAGACCTATGAGAGGTGTAGGCCCATTGAATCTGTGGGGTTACCCAAAGATTCCCTGACTGGGCCCCCAGGTAATGGGGTGGCTTGGTATTGTACAAAAAGGCCATTGTTAATAAGTTAGTCTGCTACTATTTTCTAGTTTTTGTGCTCCTTTATCTGACAAGCTTAGACTTTCTTCCAGTTATTAAAGCATTGAGTGTCATCGGTTGTATCCAAACTGATACTAGGTTTATGGGGTCTTACATCAAGTTAGGAAATACACCTAGGATTTTGGTTGGGGTCAAAGCTAACCTTGAGTTTTACTGCATTTACTTGTTTGGTGATCGCAATAAAGATTGTCATAGAAATAATAATTGCCCTTTAATCGATAAGTACTTCTTTGCCAGTATATCTCTTGGCTAGTTGTATACGGTGTTTCCTCTAAAGATCATTGGGAGTGATAATAATGCTGATGCTATCAGAAGAGATTAAGAGATGTATCTTACTTTTGTGGGATTATTTGAGTAGATAAAGTGATTGAGGCATGTGAAGTAGGGGATAGGACAGGAGGATGACTAAGCCTAAGCAATAAATTGGAAGATGGACAGTGCCTTCTGTAGGCCTTTCTACTAGATTGCTGAGCTAAATATTAGTTCTAAGTCTAATCACAGAGGACTGTTAAGCACTTTAATTTTGAGGTTCCTCCAATTTATGGATACCTGTATACTTGTTTGTACCCACCTCTCTAGGCCCTAGCCTCTATCTAGAATCTGTAACTTTGTTAGAGAAATCACTACCTGAAGTGGAACTAGGTAGTCCCATGTGTTAGGAAAGGTTTCACCAGATTATTGGGGGTTACAAGGTTGATATCTCCGGCTTGAAATCTCCAGCGGCACTGGCTGCACTGAATTAGTTGAGGACAGCAGAGGCATTATAGCAGGTCCCAGAGGTTCCAGGACTGGGAGAAATACAGATTTTTAACTGAATGGGGAAGGCTTCTTGTAGTCTTGATATTAAAAAAAAAAAAAAAGGCAGTGGGTAATTATTATGACCAAATTAGTTGGAGGCTTGTTTTTCTGTGAAAATCCCATAGTTGGGATTTGCCTTACTATGTTTGACTTCACCGTGTAAATGCAAATAGAACTACATTCATATTTTCCTTCTCCTTCAATTTACTGAGGGAAGAAATGATGAGCGTTTTTTAGATATGATTTTTATTTAATTTCCAGCTACCTGTTTCCTTATTATTAGTATGCTGTGCTACATATTGTGTTTTGAGGGACTTTTTTTTTTTGTATAAGTATAGTATAACTTCCTACTAATTTCTGTACCCTGATGCTTATTTTTAAGATCATGTATTTTTCTGCTTATATCCTTGTTTTTCTTTAATAGCTGAAAGTAATAGTCCTGTGGCAAAATTAAATGGAATTTTTTTTTATATACTTTCAGCTACTGGTGCTACTACAACCATCTATGCAGTTGAAGCAGATGGTGACCCAAATGCAGGATTCGAAAAAAACAAAGAACCAGGAGATGTCCAGTATTTAATAAAATGGAAAGGATGGTCCCATATTCATAATACTTGGGAGACAGAAGAAACCCTTAAGCAACAGAATGTTAGAGGAATGAAAAAATTAGATAATTATAAGAAGAAAGACCAGGAAACAAAGAGATGGTAACTATACTGTCCATCACACTTTAAAAAATATAATTTAAAGATTATCACGGTTTTTGTTGATACACAACCTATAATCAAGAACCAATGATAATGTAAAATTATGTTTATAAGCATTTGCATAAATTCAAAATTTCCTAGTAGTAGCCATTTATAAGGTCTTCTTTAATAATAATTGCATAGAATTTGTTCTATAAATTACAAATTTTCAAAGTTAAAAATCATTTCTGAGGCAGTCGGGCAGTGGCGCAGCGGGTTAAGTGCATGTGGTACAAAGCCACGGTTCGAGCCCCCGGCTCCCCACCTGCAGGGGGGAGTCGCTTCACAAGCAGTGAAGCAGGTCTGCAGGTGTCTGTCTTTCCCTCCCCCGTCTTCCTCTCCTCTCTCCATTTCTCTCTGTCCTATCCAACAACAGCAACGTTAGTAACCACAGCAATGTTAAACAACAAGGGCAACAAAAAGGAAAATAAATATTAAAAAATCATTTCTGTTTTAATGTCTTCATTCTCCATACAATAAGTTAAAATTCAATATTTTTTTTTGCCACAGATAATATCTGGGAGGCTTGGGGTATTTACTGAAGATTTTAAAGTCTGTCTCTGGATTACTAATCTTTTCAGGTTGAAAAATGCTTCCCCCGAAGATGTAGAATATTACAATTGCCAGCAGGAACTTACTGATGATCTACATAAGCAGTATCAAATAGTGGAGCGAATAATTGGTTAGTAAAAAATGTTTCTTTTTTCACATGGTAATGATCTGACAAAAATCTTAAATTTATTGCTTATATATCAGACACAAATGCTTACTGTTTCATAATAGATTATTATTATTATTTTTAAAGAGTTTATTCATGAACAATCAGAAATCACTCTGGTATGTGTGCTGTAGGGACCTCATGCTTTAGAGTCCAAAGCCTTATCCATTACGCCACCTCCCAGACCACCATAACAGATTACTGTAACATGATTAATTTCTATTTGTGTAACTTTTACTATGAGTTATGTCTTAGCCAAGATTAAATGCAATATAAAATACTGGTTTATCTCACAGCTCATTCCAACCAAAAGTCAGCAGCTGGTTATCCTGATTATTACTGCAAATGGCAGGGCCTTCCGTACTCAGAGTGCAGCTGGGAAGATGGAGCTCTCATTTCCAAAAAGTTTCAAGCTTGCATAGATGAGTATTTTAGCAGGAATCAGTCTAAAACTACTCCTTTTAAAGATTGCAAAGTGAGTATTGTCTGACATTGTTAATTAGAAAATGTGTACGCATTATAAATAGAAAGTTGTATACTGATCTCAGGCAATTATGGGATAGAACTGCTTGGCTGATAGGACTTAAAAGGAAATTTTATTCTTTTAATTGCCCTGTATACTTAGATATGCACCTACCTTCTAGCTTAGATAAGCAAAGCTGTGTAAAACTGCCGAACAGTTTGATGGTGGTGGTTGTGGGGAATCTGTAGGTGAGACCACCTAACGAACATTCCTTGGGCATCTAGAATTAAGAGTTTTGTTTTAAATGAAAAGAGAAGTCTGTATCAAAAAGTGTTTCCAGGACTACCTGTCTTAATTATAAGAACTTTTTTGCTTAAAAGTGTTTAATTGTACTTTTGAGATCTGTATACTGCTATGTCTTCTGTTTTCAAAGATTTGAGTTGAATTCATAGAAATCAGGTGTAAACTTAAGCTAGTTTTTTTGGTTTATTTCTAGTCAAGGATGAGCAAGGATTAAATGAATGAATTTGACATAACTCTTAGCTGTGGGCTCACATGGCGCCCCTGTGCTTGCATTTTAGCAGGAGCTTGCTTGTCTTCTGCTCAGAAATGAGGGCTAAGTATTTTGCCATATATTCATATTGCAGTAATAGAAAACAGTCTTCTGAGTTTTCAAATATATTTTAGTCATGGAACTTCTGAAGACCACTTGAAGTAAAAAATTTAAAAATCAGTGTGATTTCTACATACTAATACTGATTTTAATTAAAGGTACTAAAACAAAGACCAAGATTTGTCGCCCTGAAGAAGCAACCATCTTATATTGGTGGACACGAGGGTTTAGAGTTAAGAGACTATCAGCTTAATGGCTTGAATTGGCTTGCACACTCCTGGTGCAAGTAAGTATATTTTGAAATAAGGTTTTAGTTTGAAAGGGTGAGAAGTTTATAAATAAAAGATTGGAAATTCCACCAAAGTAGATGGTAATGTTCGGTGTTGATGTCTAAGCTTCCTTATATATAAACAATCCTTACTAAATATTTTTTTAAAAAATCCAGTGACATTTGAATTCAATGCGTTTTTAGTATAAGATCTTACTGTACTTACAGATTGTATATATCCTTCTATGTCAATCCTGGACCATTTTTTTCTTGTTATTTTGAATAGCCGTTTAGGCCTCTACCTTCTTCCCCTCAACTATGTCTTGCACAGTATTCTTGGCAATGTAGATGACTCTTAAGTTTGTTTGTTCATTTAATTTATTTACTGTAGCTATAGATTTACCTGCTGAATTCCTTACAGTCCCCCCCCATTTTCCCACCTGAACATTCAAAATTTGGTCAGGTAGTGTTGCACCTAGTGGAGCCTATATTATGTGAAAGAACTCAAGCAGTGCTGCAGGTGTCTTTCTCCCTCCATTTACACTTTTTAATCATTTTCCTTCATCTACCCAATCTGTCTGATAACCACCAATATGCGTGTATTCTATGAAATTTTGGGACTTTTGTTTTAGACTATATATTAGATCTTTTGGTAGTATTTTTTTTAAATCAGAACTATTTCAGTTAGCATGTATTCTCATGAATATCTGTTTTTATTATCAATGATAAGAGTTCTTTTGATGACTGATAGCATTCACCACATCTTTATCCATTTTTGAAGTGTTTTTCCTCCTGATTTTTATTTTATTGTTGTAGAGGAAACAGCTGCATACTTGCTGATGAAATGGGTCTTGGAAAAACTATACAGACGATCTCATTTCTGAACTACTTGTTTCATGAACATCAATTATATGGACCATTTCTGTTAGTAGTACCACTGTCGACACTCACATCATGGCAAAGAGAAATTCAGACCTGGGCTTCTCAAATGAATGCTGTGGTTTACTTAGGTGACATTAACAGTAGAAACATGGTAAGTTATTTCTCCACAAATAAAAAGGTTGAACATCCTTATCTTTAAGGATAAGGATCTTATGTTACTTCCTTTTTTTTTTTTTTTTCTTAGACATTTAGAGTTTGTTTCTCACATAGAAATTGCCATAGATAAGTGCTGATGCATACTTAGTGTTAAGAATAAAAATTGATGTGTTACATGATTTATTAAATTGTATTAAAATATTAAAAATCATGAGTTAAAATTAACAGGAAAGTGTTGTAAGCCTTCATGTGCTCATCACAATTTTAAAGCATTGCCAGTTTTGTTTAATCTATGCCTTTGCTGCCCTTCTCACAGTTTTTAAGAAGGAAACCCTGAATGTCATTTGATCCTCAGATAGTTACTAAAAGAATATGTTACTGTACTTTGTTGTAGTCCCTTCAGTGAAAGATTAATTTATAGGATCAGAGTAGATTCTTGGATTATGTAAAGATTACTCAAAACATTTCTCATATAAACACGTACATAGTTATTTGTGTGCTTTTAATTGATTTCATTTTATATACTCAGGTAAACATGTTCTTAATGTCTGTTTAAATTTTTTTTAAATTTGTTTATAGATAAGAACTCATGAATGGATGCATCCCCAAACCAAACGGTTAAAATTTAATATATTGCTAACAACTTATGAAATTTTATTGAAGGACAAGGTATGTTCTACTTAGTGCATTGTTTTTTAACCATATTTTGTGGATAGGATGAGTAAATGACTCAATCAAGGCTCAACAATCTACAAACTAGGTCAAACCCAGCTTATCTTTGTAATGACCCTTGAACTAAGAGCCATTTGTATATTTCTAAAGGGTTATAAAGCAGGCCAAAGGTTATGTGAAAGACCACCACACATTTGTCTGCTGACATCTAAAAGATGTTCTGTTAATTGGCTTAGTCATAAACTTTTATTTTTCTTGAGCTAAATGATTGAGGATTCAGAAAAGTTTTGGAATAAGTTTTTTTTTTTTTTTTAATATGTATTCTCTTTTGTTGCCCTTACTACTTTATTGTTGTTGTTATTGATGTCGTTGTTGGATAGGACAAAGAGAAATGGAGAGAGGAAGGGAAGACAGAGAGGGGGAGAGAACGTGAGACACCTGCAGACCTGCTTCACCGCTTGTGAAGTGACTCCCCTGCAGGTGATAAGTCAGGGCCTAGAACTGGGATCCTTAAGCCCATCCTTCGCTTTGCACCACGTGCACTTAACCCATTGTGCTACTGCCCGGCTCCCTGGAATAAGTATTTGAAAAGTAGATAATTTTCTTTTCTGATTTTTGATCTGATTCACTAATTTGTATTCAGTTTTTCTCTGAAAATGCTAACTGATTTTTGTTCTTTTAAAGGCATTCCTTGGAGGTCTGAATTGGGCATTTATAGGCGTTGATGAAGCACATCGGTTAAAGAATGATGACTCTCTTCTGTATAAAACTTTAATAGATTTTAAGTCTAATCACCGTCTCCTTATCACTGGAACTCCTCTACAAAACTCCCTAAAAGAGCTCTGGTCTTTGCTACATTTCATTATGCCAGAAAAGTAAGATGAATTTGGAATATAAAATTAAAATTCTAGTTTTGTATGCTAAGCTTAACAGAAAAATAATTAATGTGGGCAATAAGGTCAGTTAAAAGACTTTAATTGCCTTAACACACTGGACCACAGACTATTAAGAGAGATAGAGATAATGGAACATGGTATTTCAGTTTGTAATATTTTTGCTATTTCGTGAATGTTAAATTACAGGAGCCTATGTTGAAAATACACTTTAATTGGCAAGGTGAAACACTATCATTGTTAGTTTATATATATATATATATATATATATATTTTTTTTATATTTATCTATTTATTCCCTTTTGTTGCCCTTGTTGTTTTATTGTTGTAGTTATTATTGTTGTCATTGTTGTTGGGTAGGACAGAGAGAAATGGAGAGGGGAGGGGGAAGACAGAGAGAGGGAGAGAAAGATAGACACCTGCAGACCTGCTTCACCGCTTGTGAAGCGACACCCCTGCAGGTGGGGAGCCAGGGCTTGAACCAGGATCCTTATGCGGGTCCTTGTGCTTAGCGCCATCTGTGCTTAACCTTGCGCTACAGCCCGACTCCCTCATTGTTAGTTTTTAACAGTAATAGTAGAAACAACTTATACTATTAATTCCTTTTTTTTTTTAAATTTCTTTATTGGGTGATTAATGGTTTACAGTCAACAGTGAAATACAATAGTCTGTACATACGTAATAGTCTGTACATACATAACATTTCCACATAACAATACAACCCCCCACTAGGTCCTCCTCTGCCATCACGTTCCAGGGCCTGAACCCTCCCCCCGCCCCAGAGTTTTTTTTACTTTGGTGTAGTACACCCATCCCCCCCCCCCCCCCGTATGAGGAAAGCTAGACTACACAAGGATAAAAAACTTCTTCAAGATGACATACTCTCTTTTCAGTAGATTGAGAAATATTTCAGTGATAGTCATACTTAAAAGTAACTATCTTGAATACAGAGTGCTATCATTTTCTTTTACTACTGTATAGTATAGATTTACAGTGGGCTTCTTGGGAGGAATGTATTTCAGAAGTGACTGGTTTCAGCAATTTTTTTAAAAAATTATTTGTTTACATCAACATCTTGGAAAAAAAAACATAGAATTTGACTTTTCCAGTGACTTCCATTTTCTTAAAATTTTAAGGTTTTCTTCTTGGGAAGATTTTGAAGAAGAACATGGCAAAGGTAGAGAATATGGTTATGCAAGTCTCCACAAGGAACTTGAGCCATTTCTCTTACGCAGAGTTAAGAAGGATGTGGAAAAATCCCTCCCTGCCAAGGTTGAGCAGATTTTAAGAATGGAAATGAGTGCTTTACAGAAGCAATATTACAAGTAAGTGGTGTACTGGGCACATGTTCTTAAGTTTAGTTTTAATATCTCTTGATCACAGTATGAGGAGATGTGTATATAGTTCTGAGTAATGAATGACCACCAGCTGCTTATGTATTGTGCTGCTGTAATTTAGAGAAAGCAGTGCTACTAAACTAGATGTTCTCATGTGGTTTCTTTTAAGCATGAATATTTGCTGTCTTACATGGTCACATTTGTAGGAGAACTAAAATATATGACAGTTGACTATTTTTGTTTATTTATTTTTGTTGATTTAACATTGTTTTACAACACTAAAATTTTAGGAGTGGGTCCTGGGACTGGCGCCCAGAGTAGAGTACACATATTACTATGTGCAAGAATCCAAGTTCAAGATCCTGACCCCCACTTATAGGGAGGAAGTAGTTTTGTATTTATTTATTTAATTACTTACTTATTTTTATTTTGCACTTTTTACCAGAGCACTGTTCAACTCTGGTTTATGGTGGTACAGGGGATTGAAGCTGGGACTATGGAGTCCCATGCATAAGAGTCTCTCTGCATAATCATTGTGCTATCTACCCCCATCCGAGAGGAAGCAGTTTTGTGGTTGTCTCTGGAATCTTCTGTCTTTTTTGTTTCTGTCTCTATCAGGAGAAAAAAAAAAGAAAGAAAAGGAAAAGAAATGAAAACCCTTGGTCATCAGAAATGATGGGAGTTGTGGTGTAGGCACTAAGCTCTACTTATAACCCTGGTGGGGGCAAAAATTTCTGGAGTGTGTGCTCATAACTGTATATATGTGTGGATAATACTCCGTACCCAGAACCAAAGTCCCAGTACCATTTCACCAGGTGGCCCCCCACACTTTATTACCACTTACTTACCTTTCCTTTTTTTTTTTTTTTAAAAAAAAATTATTTATTATTGGATAGAGACAGAAATTGAGAGGGGAGAGGGAGATAGAGGGAAAGAGACAGACACCTGCAGCCTTGCTTCATCACTTGTGAAGCTTTCCCTCTACAGGTGGGGATCAGGGGCTTGAACCTGGGTCCTTGCACACTGTAATATGAGCGTTTAACCAGATGTGCCACCACTTGGCCCCCATTTCCTTCTTTATACCCTTCAGTAACTATCATAGTTATCAGAGATTGAATCAATTTAATATTTTTATAAGTTTAAAGTTATTTTAATTATTAAAATAATCTCCATGATTATTGCTGGGCATTTTTCTTTTTTTTTCTTTTAATAGAGGGTAAGACACAAAGAAGAGACACTATAGCTATTAAATATACCAAGTTTGCCCCACTACAAATGCTCCCATGTGATGGCCTGGGGTTTGAACCCAGGTCCTTGTGCATAGTAACGTGCACATTCTACTGAGTGAGCCACCTACTAGTCCCACTTTTTGTAATATCTAATTATATGTGCGGGCTTGCTCCGGGTGTCCCCCCCACCCCCCCCACCCCCGCCAGCGGCTGTGAATGGTCAGAGCAGCGCGCCCCCCCCTCCCCCCCCCCCCCCCCCGAGTCCTGGGGTAGCTCCCCATGGCGAGGGCAAATTGTGTGGAGAGACTAAACAGTCAGCTCCGGGAGAGCCTCAAGGGGCCATCTCATTTATTGTAAGAGTAAAGGCAAGCAGATATACCCATTGCTGGGGCCCGGGGGGGGGGGTGGGAGGGTGGGGGGGTTGAGGTAATCATTAACTCAAACACAGCAACATGATGTATAGTCACAGTTTGACCTACAGACTATTTGATCACAAGTAAACCCATACAGGGTTTGATCATAAGCTTCACAGTGTACATTTTTCTGGAGGTAGATTGCCATGGCACTTTAGGGCCGGGGGAGGCAGCTGAGCAATCAGGATGTTTGCTGGTGGTTTTCAAGTTAGCCATACACAGTAATTCATGGCTTTTGTTTAAAAAGGGGGTGGGGAGTGGTATGTGTGGAAAGGTGCCCATGCCCGGGCGTCCAACCGTCGTAAATCCAGAGGTCAGGAGGGACCTGCCCTTTTCTCCACCCAGAGGGGGGATGGCTGAGGGTCTACCCGCTCAGATTCTCATGGAAACAATGGCTTGGACTTTCCAGATAGTGGGCCCACTCTCCAACATATATGTATAAAACTAAATGATTATATAATAAGTGTTATTTATGAAGGTGTTTTTTTGTGTGCTAGTTTTAGTTATATTCCACATAAAAGTAAAACTATCTGGTAATTTATTTCAGTTAGCATAAAACCCTCCCCAGTTCCATCCATTTTCAACATTTTTTAACAAATTTTGAGGGTGAGAAGTCATAATTTTACTTACTACATTATATGTAAAACTATCTGTTAATTGTCTTTCATTTCTTTACTTAACATAAAGTCCCCTCCAATTACATTCATTTTTCAGTTGATCATTTAAAAAGTAAAATGGGAGGGGAAAGGATTCACTCACTATGTTACATTAAACCTTTACAATGTATATTTAATAGCTAAGATAATTTGTCTCCTCGTTAGTCATATGAAGGAGTTGTGAACTTTACAATGGTGCAGTTTTGCTTCTGTGCTTAAGTTATTTTGTTAATGACTTTAGAGTTCTGGTGATTATTCTGCTAAAAATCATTTTTAAAAAATCATGACTTTTTTTCTGCCTTAGATGGATATTAACTAGGAATTACAAAGCCCTCAGCAAAGGTTCCAAGGGCAGTACCTCAGGCTTTTTGAACATTATGATGGAGCTAAAGAAATGTTGTAACCATTGCTACCTCATTAAACCTCCAGATAATAATGAATTCTATAATAAACAGGAGGCCTTACAGGTAAGAATTTAAAAATACCATCCCTTCATGGTAAAATAAAATTCTAGAAAATATGTTGGTTAGAAGTTCTCTTGAGCTAATAGATTATTTTATTTTATTTATTTAATTTTGCTGCCACGATTATTCTTGACTGCCTGCACAGCTCCAGTGTTTATGGCAGTCCCTTTCTCCCTTTTGTCTTTCTATTTGTTTTATTTATTTATTTACTCATTTTTTTATCAGAGTACTGCTCGGCTCTGGCTTGTGGTGGTGTGTGGGATTGATCTGGGATTTTGAAGCCTCAGGCGTGAGAGTCTCTTTGCATCTTTGCATAACCATTATGCTCCTTACCCTTCTCCACCCCCCTTTCTGTTTTTGCTCTACCACACATGAAGTTTCACTGAATCTTTCTATTGCATGAAGTACTGTATTATTTAGGTCATTTAATACTTAAGATAATTTATGTTTTCTCATCAGTCATATGAAGAAGTTGTGAACTTTATAAGTGGCACAGTTTTGCTTCTGTGCTTGATTTAATTTTTTAGTAACTAGAGTTTTGGCATTCTTAGATGGGAATACTGTCATTTGTAGCCCAAAACTGCAAGTCATCTTCTCATTGCTTCACCCGCCCTCCCCTCCCTGTGCACACGCACACACACTTTACTTACTTACTTACATACATACTTACTTACTAACTTGTTCCCTCCTGTGTGCACGCACGTGCGCACGCACACACACACACTTTACTTACTTACATACTTATTACTTACTTACATACATACTTACTAACTTGTTATCTCACGTGGTAATATGAGATGTACAGTCTGTATGTGTCATCACTTGGCCTGTAGTTAATGGTATATTTAATAGAAGTAATGTGTAAAATTTTTCAGATTATAAAATTTTTCAGATTATAGTATTGAAAATTTTTCTAAAAATAAAGTCGAACACTGGGGTGTTACTGTCTGTCCAGTGATAATTCTGAAAAAAATTACTAGTAGTGATTATAGTAAATAGTTACCTTAAGAATGTCTTAGCCTGCCAGTCACTTTTTTTTTTAAATATTTATTTTATTTATTTATTCCCTTTTGTTGCCCTTGTTGTTTTATTGTTGTAGTTATTATTGTTGTTGTCGTTGTTGTTGGATAGGACAGAGAGAAATGGAGAGAGGAGGGGAAGACAGAGAGGAGGAGAGAAAGATAGACACCTGCAGACCTGCTTCACCGCCTGTGAAGCAATTCCCCTGCAGGTGGGGAGCCGGGGTTAGAACCGGGATCCTTATGCCGGTCCTTGTGCTTTGCGCCACCTGCGCTTAACCCGCTGCGCTACAGCCCGACTCCCTGCCAGTCACTTCTGACAGTAAGTTAGAAATGTGAAGAAGGCAGTTTCCACTCTTAACAGTAGTGCTTGGAAATGCTAATATGGATGACTGATGATTGTATATAGAGGACATTTTCTTGCTTATTAAAGCTTTTGATTGCTTATTTGCTGTTGCTTTCAGTGCATTTTCCAGGGTTTTTTTTTTTTTTTAATCTAAAGCATAATAATTTGCAAGCAGAGTAAAGCATTGTTAATCTTCCCTTCTGAAAATAGAGCAAAACCCTAGATGCTGAAGGGCAAAGAATATTTTAGTGTAAATCACAGAGCAAAGTAATAAGGATCCTAGACATTTTTGAAAACTTAAAATAAGATATTTTTAAAATGTTTAAACATGTAAAGTATCAGTTTAAAATGATAAAAGAAACTAAGGTGCTAAGTGGATTATTTGTTTCATTTAGTTGGCTCACTTACAATCCTAATTTATATTGTTCCCTAAGCACTTAATCCGCAGTAGTGGGAAATTGATTCTTCTTGACAAGCTGTTAATTCGTCTAAGAGAACGAGGCAATAGAGTGCTAATTTTTTCTCAGATGGTGCGGATGTTAGATATACTTGCAGAATATTTAAAGTATCGTCAGTTCCCCTTTCAGGTAAGTGTTTTATATTTATGGTTGATCAGATTTCATCCAGTCCCTGAGCGTACCCCTGCAGGTGGGGTTTAGGGGCTTGAACACATTGTAACTTGTGCTCAACTGGGTGTGTGACCATCATCAGCTCCCCTCTAATTTTTTTTTTTTTAGTGTTGCAGGTATCTCTCTGTCTCTCTCCTTCCCTATCACCCCCTTCCCTCTTGATTTCTGGATGTCTCTCTAAAATAAAGATAAACAAAAAATCAAAAAGAGGTAGAGGGGAGAAAGAATGAGAGAGACACCTGCAACACTGCTTCACTGCTGTGAAGCTTTCCCCCTGTAGGTGGAAACCAGGGGTTTGAACCCGGTTCCTTGAGCATGGTACCATGTGTGTTCAACCAGGTGTGCCACCACCCGGCCCCTGAATCCTCTATTCTGTATAGAAATTACTACTGATATGCTTGTGTAAATGACAAATGGCATGTAGAAAGGTCAGATCACTTGGTCAGAGCACCTACTAAAGGCCACTTAAGAGTGAGAATTCCTCAGTATAGATTATTTCACTAGAGCCCTCTGGATGTGTTATCAGCAGTGATTCTTAGACTTTTAATGGAAGACACTTGCTATTGCTCTCTCCACTCTTCAACCCCCTCCACTTTCCTCGTTTTTATGATTTGGTAGGTCTGCAGCGGGGCTCAGTAATTTGTTGTTTCTAAGTTGTTAGGTGACCCTGATGCTGTAGTTCAGTATTGTTTTCTTCTTCTTATTATTATTTGGTAGGACAAAAAAATTGAGAGGGTAGGAACAGATAGACACCTGCAAACCTGCTTCACCACTGTGAAGCTTTCCCCCTGTTAAGGCTTGAACCCAGGTTCTAGCTCATAATATTATGTACTTAACCAGGTGCACCACCACCTTGCCCCCTAAATCATCATACTTTAAACTGAGTTGTGATCTACTAATGGATCTGGAAATCAGTTTAATGGGTTGTGTGGATATTTTTCTTTTTTAAATATTACTTTCCCTTTTGTTGCCCTTTTTTTTTTTTTATTGTTGTAGTTATTGCTGTTAATTGATGTCGTCATTGTTGGATAGGACAGAGAGAAATGTATAGAGGAGGGGAAGGCAGAGAGGGGGAGAGAAAGATAGACACCTGCAAACCTGCTTCACTGCCTGTGAAGTAACTCCCCTGCAGTTGGGGAGCCAGGGGCTCGAACCGCGGTCCTTACCTCGGTCCTTGTGCTTTGCGCCACCTGTGCTTAACCCACTGCGCTACTCCCCGACCTTTTTCCTTTTTAAAGAAATAGATTATAAAATGTATGTTATAACATCTTGGATGGAATTTGAAGGGACTGTGTTGGGATAATGCAGAAGGAAAAGGATGAATACTGGATGATCTCACTTATAGGTGAAACCCAAACAGAAAACAAATGGTGGAACTTGGACTAGATGTGGTCTGTTGCAACAAAGCTAAGGGTTCTTGGGGTAGGGTAGGCGGGATGGAGTTCAGAGGGAGTTGGGGGCCCAGTATGTGATGGTGAGTGGCTGGGGAAATTTGATAGTAGTATGATTAACAAGTACTATTATTTAGTGGTATTAGCAGAAATAATACCACTAATGGTGGTTAATGTCACAGACTTTCCAGACAGAATTGCCTGGGCATTGTTTTATTGCCTAGTTACCCATATATTTTTCATAATCTTGGAAAAAGCAATGCTGCATGTTCACTTTTAATTTTATAGTCGTTCTCGATTGTTTTCTAGCATGTTGATTCTGTTAATGTGTTTTATTCTAGAGATTAGATGGTTCTATAAAAGGGGAGCTGAGGAAACAAGCTCTAGATCACTTTAATGCTGAAGGATCAGAGGTAAGGATGCTTTTGATAGTTTCAGTATATTGCATTCATCATTTAGAGCATTTGGGGGTTAATAAAAGTTTGATTGGTGATGAATTTTGATTAGCAAGTAAGACTTTTTGAAGTCACCGTTGTATAGAAAATCTGAATAATTATTTTTGACCGTCTCTGAAACTTCAGAGCTCCATGCTGACTTTCTCAGAGAGGTAGAGAGAAACCACTGTACCAAAGCTTCAGTCAATGGCAGTGGGGGCTGGACTTGAACATAGGTTGCACATATGGCCAAGTGTGTGTTACTTACTGTCCAGGTGAGCTTTTCTGTTAGACCCTTAATCTGAATTTTGTCCTTTCTCCTCTAATACTGTTTCAGCTTAAACCTAATTTCTAGCCCACTTTCATTTAGAATTCATTTAGAATCTGGTGTCTTTTATTCCTATGGAAAGATTCATTCTGCTCTTTCTTTTGTTTGATTTTGCTAGAATATAACATAACTAAGTATTTTTTTAAAGTAACTTCAGTTTTATTGCTAAAATACCTTTTAAATTTGGAAATTAATTACATTTTTTTTAAATTGAGTATTAGTAACTATTTAAATTTTTTTTACAGTTGTGCATATTTATGATTCCTTACAGGATTTCTGCTTCTTGCTTTCCACAAGAGCTGGAGGGTTAGGAATTAATTTAGCCTCTGCTGATACTGTTGTTATATTTGATTCTGATTGGAATCCACAAAATGACCTTCAGGCACAGGCCAGAGCTCATCGAATTGGGCAGAAAAAACAGGTATTTTGTTGTTATTATTATTATTTTTAAATTTACATTCTTCTAACTCTCTTAGAAATATATATTTTTTTCTTTCATGGTATTTGGAAAATAACACTGATTTATCCTCCTGTTTAGATCATTGGCATAGTTGTATTTATATCAAACAGTATTGCGTAATTCTGATTTACCAAACTCCCCTGGAAACTCTTGACACAGCATGAATTATGCATAAAATAGCATCGTGCATCACCCTCTTGATCATGTGTGGTTTTTTTTATAGTTATAGAGCAGAATATGTCAGGGTATTTGCTATCTTTGTAGTAATTGATTCTAACCCTAGTAAAAGGATTAGCATCCTTGAGAACTAGGACAAAAATCACTGTTATTGGAACCATAAAATAATCATAATAGAATTGGCATGAGGATGTTCAGAGTTTACCTTTTTTTTTTTTTTTTTTTAATAATGCAATTCCAAGACCTGTGAGGTGGCACAATAGTAAACTATAGAATGTCTCAACATAAAGTCCAGAGTATCTTTTGTCCTGTGAAAACTTGGTGCTGTTTAAATTTCAGTCTACATGTAGGCTCATGTCTTGATAGTAGCAGAACAAGTTCCTAATTACTGTAGTCTTCATACATGTATGTGTTTATAGGTAAATATTTATCGCCTGGTTACAAAGGGATCAGTTGAAGAGGATATTCTTGAAAGGGCCAAAAAGAAGATGGTTTTAGATCATCTTGTAATTCAAAGAATGGATACCACTGGGAAGACAGTACTTCATACAGGTTCTGTCCCGTCAAGGTAATTACTTTATTGTCAGAAAGTGACACTTTTGAATGACACCACACTCATTTCCCCCCCCCCCAGAAATGTTATACTTTGTTAAGCACATCATTCAATATTGTATTTAAATTTTATTTTATTTGTATAAATTTTATTTTTTTCCCTTTTGTTGCCCTTGTTTATCATCATTGTTGTTGTTATTGCTGTCATTGTTGGATAGGACAGAGAGAAATGGAGAGAGGAGGGAAAGATGGGGGGGAGAAAGGCAGACAACTGCAGTTCCTCTGCACCACTTGTGAAGTGACCCCTCTGCAGGTGGAGAGCCGGGTCCTGGAACCGCGGTCCTTACATTGGTCCTTGCACTTGGAACCATGTGCACTTAATGCGCTGAGCCACCTCCTGGCTCCCTCAATACTGTGTTTAGTATTGTGATTTCTTTCTGCTTTCCTCTCTTTCCTTCCTTCCTTCTTGACTTGAATAATTTCTAGTCAAAGACATGAATGTGGTATCTAGTTTCACTTCTCCCACTTTGTAATACTGGAGAAATCTACTTACCTTCTAGATGTTAGATACTTTATTTTTAGAATAAGTGGACCATAAAATTGCTTCCTTAATTGAGCTATACCATAAAGGTGACTGTGTCAGTAATTGGCAAGCATGCTATGCAAATGTTAAGTTTTTCACTATTAAATTTTTGTTATTTCTCATTTTAGTTCTACGCCTTTCAATAAAGAAGAATTATCAGCCATTTTAAAATTTGGTGCAGAGGAACTATTTAAGGAACCTGAAGGGGAGGAACAGGAGCCTCAGGTATAAAAAACTTGTCTCAGACTGTGTCATCAATTTAAACTTTCTTTAAGTATAAAACATATCTACTTTAAAATATATTCAAAAGACTTCTTTCTAATACAGGAGATGGATATAGATGAAATCCTGAAGAGGGCTGAAACTCATGAGAATGAACCAGGACCATTAACTGTAGGAGATGAATTGCTTTCCCAGTTCAAGGTATGTTTCCCTTTGCCGTTATAAATACTTAAGCTTGAAGGATTGATTATGTTGTTGTTGCTGTTTGGGGGTGTGTGTGTCCCTCCCCCCCAAAAAAAAAAGGTTTTATTCACTGCTATATCTCTGTTCTCTGGAATATGATGATGTTGTAGATGGTGCTTGGAGTCTCAGGCATGAAAGTCTTTGGCATGACCACTATGCTGCTTCCCCTGACCATTTTGCAAGATAGCTTCTAAACAAAACTGGTTTTTAACATTCATTCTTGCCTTAAAATTTACTGTTGTGTGTAAATATTTTCCTCAACTTGATAAATCTGATTTGGCAAGCATCAAATCATTATTGGTAGTTAGATTTAGTGCAATGGGAGAGGCTATAATTTCCTAATTGGAACCCAGAATAATTCTTGGCAAATTCTACTGAAACACAGGACAGTAGTAGTGGATATGGTGTGGAAGTGTACCCTTGTGATTTTATGGTCCTGTAAACCAATAATAAAAGAAAAGCAACAGCAGTTTCCTATATATCCCAGCCATTTTTCATGAGCTGAAGTATTTTTTGTTTGTTTTTACTATGTTATTTTTATTGGTTATTAATGGTTTATAGTGCTGTTGTTGACATAGGTACAACTTCTCACCTCCATGTAAAAGTTCTTTGCTAAACATACCTACAGTTTAGGTCTGTCATCATGCAACAGGACACCAAGGTTGTTTGCCTCCTCCCCTAGTGTCCTTGCTTTGGTGCAGTATACCATAACCTGTCCCAAGTTTGGTTTTGTGTTGTTTCTCTTTGTCCTTATTTCATAAGTTCCACATATAAGTGAGACCATTTGGTGTTTTTCCTTCTCCTTTTGGTTTATCTCACTTAACACAATGTCTTCAAGTTCAGCCAAGATAAGGCAAAGGAGATGGCTTCATCATTTTTTGGCAACTGAGTAGTATTCCACTGTGTACATAAACAACCATCTTAACCACTCACCTGTGATTGGATGATGAATTGAGGTTTTTGAGAATTGAACTTACCCCACTAGTTAATTCAGCAAATATTTACTACTACAGTGTATCAAGAGATCCATCTGTGAATAAAACCTCTTGCAAATGTGATGCATGACTTTGCCTGCAGTGTTGGTGACGTATAGTAGTAGGGCGAGAATTGAAACATGGAAATAAATCCTGAAACTAGCATTCCATCTGGATAAATTAAAGTTAACCTTTTCTGTACATTGCTATTCTGTTAGCTTCTGATTGTACTTACTATTACTCTAAAGTTTCTGATAAATTAAATGTTGTCTTTATATGAATGAGCTAATCACTTATACACAGCTGACTTTTAAAGCCAGCATCACATTTAAATAACACTATGAGAAAATAAACATTATTTTCAGTTTTTTTCCCCATATACACATCAAGAAAAGTTATTTTCATCAATTTATCTGTAAATAGTTATGTATGTATATATGTGTGTATGTATGTATGTATGTATATATGTATGTATGTACGGTTTTTATTGGCAGTGGGTTGACGGTGCTTTTTCTATACCAGACTACATAGTTGCTTAAATGTATTAATCATCACAGAAGTTAATCTGCTGTTATTATCCTTTATTATTTTTATTTTTTAAAACTTTTAAAAATATTCTCTTTTTGTTGCCCTTGTTGTTTTATTGTTGTTATTATTGATGTCATCGTCGTTGGGTAGGACAGAGAGAAATGGAGATAGGAGGGGGAGAGAAAGATAGACACCTGCAGACCTGCTTCACCACTTGTGAAGCAGCTCCCCTGCAGGTGGGGAGCAGGGGTGGCACAAACTGGGATCCTCACGCCGATCCTTGCACTTCGTGCCATGTGCACTCAACCTATTGTGCTACTGCTGGACTCCTCTATCCTTTATTATTTATTTATGTATTTATTATTATTTTTTTATTTCTTTATTGGGGAATTAATGTTTTACATTCAACAGTAAATACAATAGTTTGTACATGCATAACATTCCCCAGTTTCCCATATAACTAGGTCCTCTATCATCCTTCATGGACCTGTATTCTCCCCACCCACCCACCCACCCACCCCAGAGTCTTTTACTTTGGTGCGATATGCCAATTCCATTTCAGGTTCTACTTGTGTTTTCTTTTCTGATCTTGTTTTTCAACTTCTGCCTGAGAGTGAGATCATCCCATATTCATCCTTCTGTTTCTGACTTATTTCACTTACCATGACTTTTTCAAGGTCCATCCAAGGTCGGCTGAAAACAGTGAAGTGACCATTTTTTACAGCTGAGTAGTATTCCATTGTGTATATATACCACAACTTGCTCAGCCATTCATCTGTTGTGGGACACCTGGGTTGCTTCTAGGTTTTGGCTATTACAAATTGTGCTGCCAAGAACATATGTGTACACATATCTTTTTGGATGGATGTGTTGGGTTCCTTAGGATATATCCCCAGGAGAGGAATTGCAGGGTCATAGGGTAGGTCCATTTCTAGCCTTCTGAGAGTTCTCCAGACTGCTCTCCACAGAGGTTGGACCAATTGACATTCCCACCAGCAGTGTAGGAGGGTTCCTTTGACCCCTTTTATTTTTTAAATGAAGAAGAACCTAAACCATTTATTGGTTTGGTTTTAAGACTTTTTTTTTTTTTTTTTTTTTTTTTACCAGAGCACTGCTCAGCTCTGGTTTATGGTGGTGCAGGGGATTGAACCTGGGACTTTAGAACCTCATGCATGAGAGTCTATTTGCATAACCATTATGCTATCTACCCCTGCCCAAGAATTTTTTTTAATATAGCTTTATCAGTACTTTTTAAAATGATGCTTGAAAATAATGGATTAGTCCACATCTCATGGCTAGTATTATTGATTTAATAATTCCATTAGAAGATCACTTGACATTTTTGTTACTACAGAGTAATTTATTGTGGTTCTGTTAACTTTCTCTGCTTATATTGTAACCATTATTTTGTTGAGCAGCAAGGAGAAAGAGAGTAATTCCTAAATAAGAATTCTTAGAAATCAGTTGGTTTTTTACTTTTGATCCAGTGAACAAATGAAAGTACAGTCATCGTTGGCTTAGTCTTTCGTTGTATTTATTAACCAGAGGATAGTCTTGTCTTGTTATTTTATTTCCATGTACCACCCCCCCCCTTTAAATCCATAGTCTAAGAAAAGAAAAAACATAGTTTAAAAATGAGCTCTTTAAGCCTTCTTTTTTAAAAACTTTGGAATTACTTAGGTTGCTAACTTTTCAAATATGGACGAGGATGACATTGAGTTAGAACCTGAAAGAAATTCCAAGAATTGGGAAGAAATCATTCCAGCAGATCAGAGACGGAGATTAGAAGAGGAAGAAAGACAAAAAGAACTTGAAGAAATTTATATGCTCCCAAGAATGAGAAATTGCGCAAAACAGGTAGCTTTCAAATTAAAAATTTCCTATACTATAAGTATATTCACACCTGGTCTAATCTTTTTGTTTGAGAGAGAGATTTGTTTGTAGTTTTCTTTTAAAATCTTAATCTAGGTGACTTTGCATTATAAGTTTCAGCTGTACTTCATGGAAATAACAATTTTCTTACAATTTTATCAGAGTTGATAATAGATTGCTTCATAAAATGTCGAAAAGTGTTTCCTTTGCTATTATTGAGAAGAGTTTGTGTAGAATTAACGTTATTCACTAATTACTTGATGGGATTAATCAGGGAAACCACTTAGATCTGGAGTTTTCTTTGTTAGAAAAAGTTTTAACACTACAATTTCCATTTGATATGAGTTGTTGAATTTGTGAGTATAAAATTATAATATAACCCCTTTTATCCTTTATTATCTGTAAAATGCTTAGTTGTGACCCTTTTTTATCCCAAACATTTTTTTTTTTCTTGGTCATTCTAGCTACATTTAATTTTCTTTCAAAGAACCACTTTCTGGTTAGTTGTTCTGTTTATTGTTTAAAGGTTGGTTGATTGATTCATTAAAAGGAGAGGGAGAGAACACCACTGACACTTGTGATGCCAGCACCAAACTCAAACTGAGGACATTAAGCTTGAGGGTTCAGTGCTTCATGCTCTGCACCATCTCTGTGACTGCTAAACTACCAGCCCTTTTTTTTCTGTACTTTTACAACTATTGGCTGTTATTGATTAGTATTGGTCAAGTTAATGGTTTAAACAATATATTTCATTGTTAACATAATTCACAGTTTAAAATTTTACCAATGGCACGTACTTTTATGTTTATATATATTTTTTGTGCTGGCTAATAAGATTTCTCATTAAAGGACAATGGCTGTTTTCCTATACATTGATTAGAATGTGTTTAATTAAGGTCAATAGTATAATTCATTAACGTGCTAGCTACAGTTTTACATTTTATTTACTTTTTGAATTTTTAAAAAATCTTTTCATAGAATATTTTTGTTGTGAAATATTTAAATGTGTTGATGCTGTCAATGTTTTATTCATACTGTTTAATTTGTTCTCATAAGACATCATTAAATTTGGGCAAATTTTTGTTTTTAAATTTCAGATTAGTTTCAATGGAAGTGAAGGGAGGCGCAGTAGAAGTAGGAGATACTCTGGATCTGATAGCGATTCAATCTCAGAAAGGAAAAGGCCAAAGAAACGTGGCAGACCGCGAACTATCCCTCGGGAGAATATTAAAGGCTTTAGTGATGCAGAAATTCGGCGGTAAGATGACATAAGACCATTTTCCTTCAATTTGCCTCTAACTATGGGGGGAAAATAAAGTTTCACATCTGTGACTTTATTTAACTGAACCGTTTAGACTTAGAATCTTTCTTTTAGTTTTTATCAGTGTTTGAAATAGTGGCCTTTTGATTAAAGAGTATATATTTCCATAAACTAGATTTATTTTTAAAAATTTCACCGCATTTTTAGCTCCCATTATTACTATTTTTATATAGTAATAATTAGTCCTATATTTTTCTAGTTTTTTTCCCCTTGACACTGAGATGAGATGATTTCCCCCTTGACACTAAGATAATTTTTAACCATGTTAAAAATATTTCTGATATGCCCAAATAGGAATTGTGATAGTGTTGGCCATGCAGTATAAATTGTAATTTCCTTTTGAATTTTGCTTGTATATATGGACTTATTTAAGAGTAACAGTTTATATTTGTCTCTGTTAAGTTTTTTCATGTGAAATTTGCAAAGAAAAAAAAGGAAAAGATTGTTCATTGTTATATTTTGAGAGGTTATTGTTTCTTCAAGTCATTGTAACTTTTTTCTTTTAAACCATAGGCCTAACCAATAAAGTTCTTCCTCATTCCTTCTGCCAGAAAAGTAAATGCTTTGTTAGATTTTGTTAAGGGTTACTATATGACCATCTGATCTGTCGGATTTTCTGCCTTTAGTTGAAGAGGCATTTCAACTTGTAACTTTCCTGGATTTTCCTCCCCTCATCCATCAACTATTGCAATACTTAGGTAGCTTTGTTCTACAGTACAACTTTATTTTCCACTACTGGTATACTACCATACATTTGAATCGAAAGCAATTGAATATATTTAGTACACTTTCATCATTTGGATTGTGAGGAGGTGTAATGGTTGATAATTCTGAAGACACTTCCTGTGGTGGCCCTGAACTTTTTTATTGTCTTGTGAAAATAATAAAGTAATTTCTGAAATGAAATTTAGCTTCTATTGTTTTATTTACTTTAGTTCTTAAATGTCCTGGGTATTAAAATATTTTAAATCTTGATGTAATGCAATGTCCTTAACATTTTGTTTCTAGTGTAGTTTATTCATATTTGCTAGTAACAGTGATTTTTATTGCCAGTGAAAATTTCCTTATTTCTATGTATTTAAATGTTTTTGTAAAAAATGGATAGTGGCACCCACATTTAAACCAAGCAATTATTTTCTGTTAGGTTCATCAAGAGTTACAAGAAATTTGGTGGCCCTCTGGAAAGGTAAATAAAATTGTCATTTTCACAGAATTATAGTATTTGAAACATAATTTCAGTTTCATTTATATTAATATTCAGCTTTTTCTTGTTTAACAGGCATTTATAAAATTAATGTATAGAACACAAGGTTCCTTGTCAATTAAAAATGCATCTATATGGTCTTTAATTCTATTTCCAAAGTTTTGCCTTTAAATCAACTCTTCTTATAAATGTCTAAAATAATTTTCATTTTTAATTGCAAGACACGTTTCAGATTCTGTATCACTTTTTAGTTTTACTAAAAACTTAAAGTAGATTTATTGTTGAGAAGCTGACTTTTAAGAGCAATTCTATTTCCCTTTACTATGGGGAAATTTTTAATATTTATCTGAGTACAGATTACTTTTATACATTCTATATTAACATGTTTTTTTTTTTTAAATCACAGGTTAATCTTAACTGTTGGTAGTTTGATTTTTTAATGTTCACATTATAGCCAAATGTGTACCTGAACATAGAGAGGAAGGGCCTAAAAATGGATTAATTTTAACCCCTTCCCAGAAAAATCCACTCTTAAAATAGTGATGTTTACTGTTTTGAGATGAATTCCATGAAATACTTGAATTTTTATTTAAGATGATGAAATAGTCTTTTGAGCATGAATCATGTTAGCTACTCAGTGCATATTAATAAGATCATAAATGCAATCTCCTTTTGTGTATGATTACTATAACTTCTTTTTGAACTTGAGGCTTAATTAGAATTATTATATAGTCCTTAAATTTGCAGCCTACCATTTTGAACAGATTGGTTTGTTTTCCTTGGATATACAAATTAAAATAAAATACCTGCCAAGTCTTTCTGGTTCTTCACACATTTAGTATTTATGTAGAGTATGTAATAGAACTATTTGTAGAGCTTGATATAAGATGAAACATAATTAACTGGCGCCACTACAGTTTACCTGAAATAATTATATTATTACAGATTAGATGCAATTGCTCGTGATGCTGAATTAGTTGATAAATCAGAAACAGACCTCAGACGACTGGGAGAATTAGTGCACAATGGTTGTATTAAAGCTTTAAAAGATACTTCTTCAGGAACAGAACGAACAGGTAAAGTTAAAATGAGAGTGATTTTAAATTGGTACATGGAAATTTTAAATGTTTTCATTGACTTGAGCAAGTGTTGTATCAAGTTATGTATTTACTAGTCTTAAAAGTTGTTTATATGCAAAGCGCAAGGACCATTGTAAGGATCCCAGTTTGAGCCCCAGACTCCCCACCTACAGGTGGGTCCATCCCTTTACGGGCAGTGAAGCAGGTCTGCAGGTGTCTGTCTTTCTCTTTCCTGTCTAACAACGACAACATCAATAGCAACAACAATAATAACTACAACAACAATTAAAAAAACAAGGGCAACAAAAGGGAAAATAAATAAATATATTTTAAAAAGTTGTTTGTAGAGTCTGGAAGTTAGTGCATTTGACAGTGTACACTTAGCTTAGCCTTGTGCTAGAGCCCAGGTTTGAGCCCCTGTCGCTACCACTACAAGGCGAAGGCCCGAGAATGGTGAAGCAGTGTTACAGTATCTCTCCTCCGTATTGCATTTCTATCTGAATCTAGACGTGGCTGGGTTTGTTTTGTAGTTGTTTGGATAGTGTATTCATTTATTTTCTTAAATTTACTATAGCACTGCTCAGCTCTTGCTTCTCTTGGGGGAGGGGGACCGAACCTGGGTCTTTGGAGCCTCAGGCACGAAAGTCTCTTTACATAACTATTATACTGTCTACCCCCACCCTGGATAGATTTTAGCCACAGCTCTACCCAGCTCTGGCCCATGGTAGAACAGTTAATGAATTACAGCACATTTGTCTATACAAGTGTATGGTTTCTGCATAACAGGTGTCTGCTGCATGCTGTCATTCCCCCCACCACCACCACCAGTCAGGAACCCCGGAACCCTCTGCTCCCAGCTCCCCCACTCAATTTTCTCTCCAGGGTCCTTTGCTTTGGTGTAGTCTCCCGCCCCCAGTCCAAGTTTCACCCGTCTTTCCTCTTTCTGACACTGTTCCACGTACATGTGGAGTCATGCAGTATTCATCCCTCCCTTCCTGACCTGCCCTGCCCAACACTTTTCAGTTCCCAGCAATAGTGAGGCAAAAACTGATTTTAGAGTTTCTGTCCTGATGTCTAGATCTTTGATAGTTGGCCCTGGTTTACCAACATTGGTCATATCATCCTGTCCTTTCTGTCCTCTCTTTTCCTTTATGTTTGCTTATTTTGTTGCTGCTGTTTGAGTTCCTGTTTCTGTTTTGCTACTGATCACCTCATTTAGAGTTAGAGTTCCTTTACTACTTTTCCTGTAGTACCTCTTTCAGTAATTCTTGAGACAGGATTATTGGTGGTGAGTTCCTTCAGTTACATATGCTTGAGAAGTTTTTTTTTTTTTTTAATTTGTTTATTATTAGAGAAATTGAGAGGGGAGGTAGAGAGATAGACAGAGAGGTGCCCACAACACTGCTTCACCACTCCTGAAGCTTTGTGCCTACATATGGGGACCAAGGGCTTGAACCCAGGTCCTTAATATATAAGTGCTATAATGTGTGCACTTAACCAGGTGTGCCACCGCCCAGCCCTTATGTTTGGGAATCTTTGTTCTTAGTTTGGCAAGACGGAGTATTTGTGGCTGTTTTATTTGTTTATTTATTTTTACCAGAGCGCTGCTTGGCTCTGGCATTTGGTGGCGCAGGGGATTGAACCTGGTACTTTGGAACCTCAGGCATGAGAATCTCTTTGCATGACCATTATGCATCTGCCCCTGCCTTGTGGCTGTTAATTCTTACAGAAAAAATACCATTCCATTCCCTTCTTATTTCTCAGGTTTGTGTTGCAAAATCTGGTGAAAACCTGATGGTTCTGTCTCTTCTACTCATGCTAATCATTCCTCAAGTTGTGTTTTGCTTACAAGACCCCTTAGATGAGCCCTAGTGCTCTTCAGCATTTTCTTTACTTCAGATATTTCCTTTTGGAGTTCTTTGTTGAAGTCATCTCTGATGAGATCCTTAATTTGTGTTTGCATGTTATGGTCAGTGTCTTGAATTGCCTTCATAGTAATAGTAAGTTTTCTGAATTCTAACTCATATTTTTTCCAAGTCTTTGTGATTTTGGACAGTTCTGTTCTTGGTTTTGGTAGAGTGAGGTTGGTTTCTGCTGTTCAATCAAAAGGTGATGCTATTCTCTTATTTATATGTGGTTGTGTGCCAGATGCAGAACAGAGTGAGATCTCGGCCTAATAGCACTGGTCCACTTCAGACTGCATGCTAATTTCTCGATGCCCTTTGCCCACAGTCATGCTAGCTACAGGTCCTGACTTTAGTTTTCTCTGTCACATGATGTTCTTCCACACGCTTGTCTCTTCAAACTTCATGGGTTGTAATGTGAGGTTCTGGGTGTTTTTTTTTCCCCTGATCAGAAATTTAGGTTTGTCAATAAACCTTTCCTTAATGGCATTAATAGTACTAACAATGTTAATGTAAGTAATAACCCAGGTTGCTTTGCATTTTTGTAGAAATAACATGCTTTTGTCTGTCTTTAATTCCCTTTCAAAACAAAATGAAGGTGGTAGACTTGGAAAAGTGAAAGGTCCAACATTCCGAATATCAGGAGTACAGGTGAATGCCAAACTAGTCATCTCCCATGAAGAAGAATTAATACCATTGCACAAATCTATTCCATCGGATCCAGAAGAAAGGAAGCAGTGAGTTATTTGCTTTTCCCGTCGTAATATTTTGAAGTTGCAAAGATTCATGCTTTTAAGCTGAAAATTTTAATATATTTTATGCTAGGTATACTATTCCATGCCACACAAAGGCAGCTCATTTTGATATTGAATGGGGCAAAGAAGATGATTCCAATTTGTTGATTGGTATCTATGAATATGGATACGGAAGTTGGGAAATGATTAAAATGGATCCTGACCTCAGTCTAACACACAAGGTATTTAAGTATTGATTTTATTGAACACTACTACTAAATATATTCTTTAGCTTTTAAGTTATGTTGGAAATAAATCCAACTAGAAGTTCGGAAACCAAATCACTTGTCTGTCTACCCTTGACTTCTTAGGTGCTGGTTTTCATCACAGTGAAATTAAATCTTTGACTGGCATAAGTATAAATAATGTTATTTGCATTTTGAATTGTCTGTCCCTATGAATTCCAGAATCATAAATTGGTGATCTGTATGTGTATATATGTTTTTGTGTGTGCACACATACTTTTTTTTTTTGCATTTTTAGACAATAGATTTCTCACATGTTACTTATTAAAGACAATCTGAAAGAATTAATTGTTTTTCAGATCCTTCCAGATGATCCAGATAAAAAACCACAAGCAAAGCAATTGCAGACACGTGCAGACTACCTCATCAAATTACTTAAAGATTTTGCAAGAAAAGAAGCTCAGAGACTTTCTGGTGCTGTAAGTTAAAATCAGAATGCTTGGGAGTCAGGTGGTAGCGCAGCTGGTTAAGCACACATGGTACAAAGCACAAGGACCTGCTTAAGGATCTCAGTTCGAGCCCCCGGCTCCCCACCTGCAGGGGAGTTGCTTCACAGGCAGTAGAGCAGGTCTGCAGGTGTCTTTCTTTCCTCTCTGTCTTCCCCTCCTCTCCATTTCTCTGTCCTATCTAACAACGATAACATCAATAATAATAATAACTACAACAACAATTAAAAAAGGGCAACAAAAGGGAAAATAAAATAGAAAGAATGCTTAAGAGCAGTTTACTTTTTAGTACACAATGCATGGTGTACTGATCACTCCAGATATCTGTAGTTAACATTGAGCTTTTAAGCCTGTATTTTTGTTAAAATTGTTTCAGATGTGGGATCTTTTTATCATATCTGTAGAGTGAAGGCAACTCCCCCCCCCCATTATTGGGGGATTAATGTTTTATAGTCGCCAGTAAATGCAATAGTTAGTACATGCATAACGTTTCTCAGTTTTCCACATAATACACACCCCACTAGGTCCTCTTGTCAGTTTTTTCCAGGACCTACACTTCCCCCCCAAACCTACCACGGTTTTTACTTTGGTGCAATACACCAACTCCAGTCCAGGGAGGGCAACTTATTTTTCATTGTGACTACTTTCTAGGAGGTTGTTTTCATTACTGTTTTATATGGAGACTTTGAGAACATAACAGATAACAAAAGGTGACTACATGTATTTATGAGAAGGCTCAACACATGGAAAAAGAGGCTAAAGAGAGGAAACCAGTACAGCCGTTTCAAAGTTTGTCTCTGGCTACAATGTCAATAATGGCCTATCTATCAAGAATAATTTTTTAATGTTATATCTGGTAATTTCAGATACTGCCAGTATAGTCAAAAATAGTAATTTAGGAGGGTGAAAGCCCCTTTTATTTAAAAAATAATCATACTGTGTTAATACTTATTATTCACATCCATATTTTTATGTTTGACACTTTTTTTTAGGTCTAGCTTATTACCAGTAGATTATGGACTGGTTTGAACTGTATTTTATTATTATTAGTTTATTTTTCTATAAGAGAAAAATATATACAAGATGGTGCCAGATATTAAATACAGGGCTTAATGCAAGTTATGCATTGTCACTTCCCTGGCGTCAGGACTATGTAAATTTTTAAAGAAAAATATCAGGTATTAGTATGTAAGTGGCTTTCTCTTAGATGGAGTTGACTGAATAAAAATTATTTTTAGGGAGGTTCAAAGAGGAGGAAAGCAAGAGCTAAGAAGAATAAAGCAATGAAGTCTGTAAAAGTGAAAGAAGAAATAAAGAGTGATTCTTCTCCCCTGCCCTCAGAAAAGTCTGATGAAGATGAAAAGGTAAGAAAGCTCTTCAGAGAAGCAGGCTTTAAAAGTAGTAGTTTTAAAAGGTTTTTCATTTCATGTGAGAGGTTATCAATACTTTGGTACATGTAGCACGGGATAAAACCAGGAGTCTCTCATTCAAGTCCACATTCCACCACTTAAACTTTTTTCCAGGCTTATGTTTAATACTAAAATAATTTACATTTGAAGTATGAACTAAGATAAGAAATTTTACTTATAAGAACTTACATTTTTTAATTGTTCATTATGTACTCTTTATTTACAGAACAGAATTCTACCCATGCAATAGAATACTATGCATCACTAATAGTATATAGTATAGAATGAAAAGACCCTTCCTTTTTAGACAATTGAATGAGCTTCTATTCTTTGATTTTATTATGAAATCTTACTGGGACTGGTTTCCATAGTTATTACTGGAAATAATCATCGCATATATTACTGTTAATAGGATTCTATGTTAATTCTCTCAGAATCCAAATACATCCACTCCAATTATGCAAACAAAAAGAAAATTAGTCTTTGTCAGGATTTGGTTAGTAATACGTTGGCCATACTTGCGCTTTCTAGGATGAGATCACTTCTGTGAAACATCCAAATAAAAAACAAAAAACAGAAAGAGACAGTGAAGAAAAACCTGAGCCAGATGTTTGTATAAAAAAGGAATCTGAAGAAAAGAGGGAAGCTAAAGAAAAAGAGAATAAAAGAGAACTTAAGAGGGATATAAAGGAAAAAGAGGATAAAAAAGATATAAAAGAAAAAGACATTAAAGAAAAAAGAGAAAACAAAGTTAAAGAAGCTATGCAGAAAGAAAAAGTCATAAAGGAAGAAAAGGTATGCAAATCACAACATAAATATAGACAGTGACATAGCCTACACTATTACATACTAGAATGACTAACTTGCCTATCGATCCAAATTATCCTCAGTAATTCAGTTCTTTAAAAATACCTGTCAGTATATATTAGAGGAGAAAAATAGATTTGAATACGCTCAAGTGCCTTATAGGTTAACATTTCAGAAAAGTAGTATTTATGGATTTTCCCATAGAAAGTGAGTGGGGGGAGATAAAATAGAAAGATAAAAAAACTATTTCATGTTGTTAAGCAAGTACAGAATAAAAGACTTAATTTTTCTGGAAGTGTTAATCATTTTGCTTTGTTTTTTTTGTTGGGTTTTGTTTTGTTTACTCTTTCTTAGTTGAGTGAATCCAAGTCTGACAACAAGGAAAGATCCAAGAAATCTTCTATGTTAGATGCTCCAGTTCATATCACTGCAAGCGGTGAACCAGTTCCCATATCTGAAGAGTCTGAAGAGCTGGACCAGAAAACATTCAGCATTGTAAGCAGCAGTAGACTTGATGGCTAGTAGTACCAGTTAATTTCATTTAAATACGTGCTTTTCATCCTTTGGAAAGAAGTTCAGATTAATAAAAGTAACACATCTTAATGAGTTGATACAAGTCAAATTTTCAAATGGTGCCCTGCTTTAGAAGACAAAAAATTCAAAATGGTTATTGTGGATTTAGTTACTAAATTTAGACATTACAACAGATTGATAGGTGAATAAAAAGTCCCAATAATGGAGTAAAATCAGGAGAAAATAGTAACTGGTGCACAGAATTACAGTTGGGAACCTAATTATATAATTATGCTTCTTCAGATAGTCACTAGAGGGAAAATTGTGGTCTGGTACTTATTTAGTACAAATAACTATATAATTATATAAATACATTTTCTCTTTAGTAATTTTTAGAATCTGAATTTTCTGCGTTATTTACAACAGTTAACATAAACATACCACTTGTTTGACTTAGGCGTAATCTTTTATCAGTTTCATCAGTGGCATTAGTCAGATGCTATATTTGAAAGATGGAAATTTCCACTTCTAAAACTGTTTGACCCACTATTTCAGTCTAAATTCCTACTTCATTTACTTGGTCCTTTTAAGTAGGGAATGTTAAGATATATAGTCACTTCCTACAGATTGTCATAGAATTTCCTGATATAACTTCAAACAATATTTTCATTCTTTAATTTTAATATTTTCTACCAGTTTTTTTGGTCTTTGTTATTTTTGACTATTGACATCCCTCCAATCCCCGAGAATATTGTGTACGTTCAATTAATACTGTCTTGTATTTATATATCTTATCTTAAACATATATCTTATCTCTGGACTTAGTTTTTTATATCTTTTATATCTCTCTCTTTCAATATTTTGTTTTAAAGAGAGAAATTGAAAGAGATCAGAGGATTACTCAGCCCTGGCTATTGGTGGTGCTGGGGATTCTGTACCTTGGAGCCGCAGATATGAAAGTTGTTCACATAGCTATTATCTCCCCCAACCCTTTATATGTTTATAGACTCACATGTTGGGATTCTTTAGCCACTTTTAATTTTGGTCTTTCTGTATTAGATGGGGGGGGGGGCGCTAATGTACTTTCACTCTTGTTATTCCTGACAAAAATTAGATTTTCCCTACTTATTTGATCAAATGGCTCACTAACATCCATATATATATATATATATATATATATGGATATATATATATATATCAGACACTTTATATTTACTACATGTGTGCTTGTGTGTGTATACATACAAACATGTACATAAACACCCGTAAATCTTAGAACTGACACAACCTGCTACCCATGAATATAACTATTTATTTTAAATTGCTTTTTTGCACTCACTTTTCCTTTTTTAGTAGTAGTTCTACTCTGGTTTTAGTATAGTAATACTTTTTATTACACAAATTGAATTTTTTATAACCATTATGCCACATCCATGCCTCTAACTCTTACAATTTTGACGTGTTGGCCTTAAGCATGCCAGAGCTATGAAGTGCAAGGAAAACGTTGATATTTGTCAAACACCTTACACTCCTGATCATCCAGAATGTGATAGTAACGGCAGTTATGCTTTATTTTATAGTCTTGAAGTTTGAGAGGAGACACTGGACAATTTGTATAGGAGGCTATGTTGATTGTAAATACGTTGTTGGTATATTTTGTTAAAGAACTTTATGTGTTACATTTTGTTTCGTTTTGCCTCCAGTGTTATCTCTGGGGCTTGGTACCCGCACTGTAGATCCACCACCGCTCCTGGTGGCCACCCCCCCACCCCCTTTATATTTTATTTGACAGGAAAGAGAGAAATTGAGAGGGGAAGGGGAGATAGAAAGAGACATCTGCAGACCTACTTCACCACTCACCATCTCCACTGTAGGTGGAGAACAGGGCTTGTGCATAGTACTGTGTGGGTTTAACTGGGTATGCCACTGCTCAGTTCCCTGTTTTACAGTTTTTATATTATGGTAAGTGTAGGTAATATTTTATTAACTGATAATCTCTGCTCAAGACTGCTTTAGAATAGTGTGTGACAGTATAAAAAGTAATTATTTTTACAAAGTGAAATTTACAGCTTTTACTTGCATAAAGATTGATTTTATATGATAGAAAGCTTTGCTTTCCAATGAAAATCTAAATAGAAAATTGATGATTCAGGGGATTAGGCAGTGGCACATTCTGTTAGTGTACGTAGTACTAAGTGCAAGGACCCATACAAGGATCCAGGTTCAAGCCCCTGGCTTCCCACTTGCAATGGGGACACTTAATAAGTGGTGAAGCAGGTCTGTAGGTGTCTTATCTTTCTCCTTCTCTATCCTCTTCCCCCCTCCACCAACCAATTTCTTTCTGTTTTAGTAAAATGGAAAAAATAGCCACCAGAAACAGTGGATTCATAGTATTGGCACTGAGCCCCAGCAATATCCCCGAAAGCAAAAAAAGAAAAGAAAAGATCAGTTAAAAGTTTTTAAAAAGGAAAATGATAATAGTTGTGAAGGTAATATGTAAATCTCATGTTAGCACTACCGAATAATGGACTTACTTGAATATCACTGAAAGGCAAAGAGGGAAATAGTCTCATGAGTGGAATGTAGGGCCCGCAAGCCTCAGGTATGTAGGCCCACCCCTAGTACTAAATAGGCTCCTTTTTCTCTCATAAAAAATTCTAGCTCCTGAAACCCCCTTTTTTCTTTTTTAAGAATTTATTAATTAATGAGAAAGATAGGAGAAAGAAAAAACCAGATATCACTCTGGTACATGTGCTGGGGATTAAACCCAGGACCTCATGCTTGAGACTCCAATGCTTTCTCCACTGCTCAACCACCCAGACCACCTAATACATCTTACAGTATAAAATCTAAAAACCTTTGAACAGTATAGTAGAACATGAGTTCCCCCTTCAGAGCATTTGCTGGTAGTGCTGTGGATTGAATATGTGACCGTAAAGCCTCGGGCATGAAAATGTCTGTCTGCATACCTACTAATGTATGTATTCTGCACTCTTGTTTTCTCCCTTAAAGTGTAAAGAAAGAATGAGGCCTGTCAAAGCAGCTTTGAAGCAACTTGATAGACCTGAGAAGGGCCTTTCAGAAAGAGAACAACTGGAGCATACAAGGCAGTGTCTGATAAAAATTGGAGACCATATCACAGAATGTCTGAAAGAGTATGCAAATCCTGAACAAATTAAGCAGTGGAGAAAGTAAGTAAGATACTTCTCAGAAAGTGTTAATCTTATAGGTGTATGACTATCTTGTATTTCAATGTTTTGTTTTTTTCCCTTCTGAAGTTTAGACGTAACTTAATATTTAAAGCAGTAACTAGAAGATCTTTTTTTTTTTTTTACCTCCTTTAACTTTAAAGCTTGTTATTAACAAGTAGTGACTTAATTGAGTATCATAATAAAGTACTAGTGACATCTCTTCTCCACCCACCCCCACCCCAATTTCTGTCTGCCCTATCAAATTTAAGTGGTGGGGAAAAAGTGGCCTCTGGGAGTGGTGGATTTGTATGCTGGCAGGCCTTAAGCCCCAGCAAGAGCCTCTGTGGCAATAAAAAGCAGCAGCAGCAGCACAGTTGTTCTTTAAATTGGAAATCGTAATTGTTACATTTTTTTTTCTCTGTTTTATTGCCCTTGTTTTATCATTGTTGTGGTTATTATTGTTGCTATTGATGTCATTGTTGTTGGATAGGTCCAAGAGAAATGGAGAGGGGAGGGGAAGACAGGGTAGATGCCTACAGACCTTCACCACTTGTGAAGCGGACCCCCCTGTAGGTGGGGAGGCAGAGGCTCAAACCAGGATACTTACGTGGTCTTGGCGCTTCGCACCATGTGCACTTAACCACCTGCACTACTGCCTAGCCCCCAATTGTTACATTATTATACAGATCACTTTAGTACTTCCAAATCCAGTTGTTAGTTAAGCCAAACTCTTAGGACTAATGAGGAAAACGTAAAATGAATACAGTGAGTTATTATCAGTATTTGTTATTGGCAGCTACACATTAAAACAAAGTAATGATGTAATTCTGGGCTTTTCTTTGTACTTCTAAGACCACGTAAGGACCCGGTTTGAGCCCCTCACACATAGTATATGTGTACTCAACCACTGTGCCACTGCCCAACACCCCTTAAACATCTCAAAATTCAGACTGTGTTTTAATTTTTCCTTTTAAAAGTCCTACAAAGCAGAGCTGATCTTTCTTTCAAAATGGATGCAATATAACTGCTTTTATTTTTTCAACATAACCTTGCTTAACAAGTAAGGTTAAGAGATACAAAAGTACTTTAATTTAAAAGAAAATAAAAGGGAAACAAAAACAAGTCTGTGGCCATTACTCATCACTCCTTCTACCTGCTCATACATTTTTCCTCCAGTCTTACTCCAGGATAACATTCAAAGCCAACTAAAAACTAATTTGCTTTCTGAAATATTTCTCAGTTGGGGTTCTGCCTTTCTCTGCTGCTTTAAATGAGCACCAATGATTATCTAGACATTGTATTTAGGAAATAAGCACAAAAGTTAAGTTTGTTCAGCTAGGAAAAGGCTGGAACAGTCTTTGGAGACTCTTAACAAAATAATCTATGAATATTCAGTCATCAATAACTTAGTTATATGAGTTTAGGCAAGTTGTTTAACCTTGTTTGATTAATTTATTAAAAATCAGCTACTGCGTTACCAGCTATATTTACTAGAGGATGCTGCTTTTGTAGGATTATAATCAGAAAGAAGTTTTATTTATTCAGTTGTATTTCATTTTGGACTGTTTAACTTAAATGTACGCAATAAATAGATCGCTGAGATAATATCTCTAAGTCATGATGAAAAATAAAAGTAATTTTCTAGCTAAGAATTTTCACTTAAATTTTGTTACTTCTATAAACGTCATTAGAAAATGTTGCAAGGCACAGGAGGGAGCATTTTCCTACACTAGTTAATTTTTTTTTTTTACAGCAATGCACGACTTGGCTTACTATAAATGTCAATATTGGATATTTAATGAAACTCTACTATAGAACTAACTAGTAATTCTTATAAAAGATCCACGTACTTTACATGAAAAACTAGCTTAAAGAAAAGTGTAAATATACAAAGCCATAATTATTTCAACTCCAGTGTTGCTGATTATTAGAGTGGCTATTGATGAAGCTGTATTGAAAGAGGTGGACTTGATCTGAATCTGTCATAAAAGTTCTGTGCTCATTTACTGATTTCTGCCTTAGGATAGCAAGGGACGTACCATTTTTTTTTAATAAGCTTAATTTACATTGTTAGATGGAATCTTCATTGCAAGTGCCAACATACCATACTCTGTTTCTTTTATATATTGTCAGAATCACAAAATTAGTTCCTTCCTGATTTCTAAATTAGTATCTTTGTAGTTACAACTTATAATTCATTATTTATACAAAGCTTATAATATACTATGAAGGGGTTTTGAAGATAATTAAGCTTAATGTTTTATTCATTGGGAGCCTTATATGCAAGTTTTAATAATATATGCTAGACATAATTCCTTCAAGTTCCATCCAAGATGAGGTTGAAGTGACTTTATCATTTTTAAAAGCCAAATTCCACTGTGTCACACTCATGGCCAGAACTTAAGAAATAAGAACAGAAAGGGCAAACATAAAGTAAAACTTGGTGTACTGCACCCAAGGCAAAAGACTCTGGGAAGGGAGAGCAGGAAAATGAGTGCTTTGATAAAAAGTATCTAAATTGGAGGTGGGAGTGTTTTGTAGACACTATTCATAGTGAGATGAGTTGTACCCATGTGCCAGCGACTATGCTCTGAACCATTAATGGCTCAGTTAAAAAAAACATATATGGTGTGTACGTGTACACACACACACACACACACACTAGAAGTTTATTAGGCTTTGTCCTATAAAGGACTAAGGTATATATGTGTGTTTCTGTCTGTCATGGAAGGTCCATGAAAGAGCTAAATATTTGCACCAAACTAATTTGCCTTTTCTACCTTTTCTTTTAGAAATCTGTGGATTTTCGTTTCTAAATTTACTGAGTTTGATGCAAGAAAATTGCACAAGTTATATAAGCATGCTATTAAAAAACGGCAGGAATCTCAGGTAAAGTTACACTTCCTATCTTTCTACTTGTGTCATTAAAACAAAGATAGTCCTCATTACAGAAGAATGTAATTAATAAGTGAAAGTAAGAGGACCACAATAAAAATCACTACCGATCAGAGCCACCATAAAAAGCCAAACTTAACAGGCAAGAAAGTGAGATATTAGCATAGTCTTCAAGCATCTTATTTATCTATCTAAATGAGAGAAGCCTGGAGATTGAACCTGGAGCCTCAGACATGAAAGTCAGAGTATCTTCATATGTTTACTTACTACAAAAAGAAAAGTAACTTTGGAGTGGACAGCCTTTCTTGACATCATGTTAAATGTTTAGTAAAGTTAATAATGACCAGTATATCGGTTGGCATGAAACTTCTATATGATGCACCGAGAAGGGCATGTCACTTGATAAGAAAGCCCCAAGCACACAAGCCCCAGTGCTCAGAAAATAACTTTGTTATTATTATTTGTCTTCACCAGAAGAGATACAAAAGACCAAAAAACATGAAAAAAAATTGTTTATTAACGAAAGAGAGACTTGTCTCTGGCATAAGTAGTGTCTAGACCTGGATTTGGGACATTTACACTTGCAAGTTCTGCTCTCTTACCACTGATTGTGCTGTCACCTTGCCATTTATTTCACTCTCATCATTACACTTTATATATTAAACATGGGGAAAAGTCTGGGTAGAGGGCATATGGGCACTATTTATACAGAGTTTCTATAAGTTTACTTCATCAAATTTAAAACAAATCATGCAACTGTTTGCTTAAAATACAGTAATTGTTGATGTGTTAAGCGGGCATTTGTAGCATCAAAATTTTCCATTCACAAGTTTCCTCCCTATTTTGTAAGAATATCTGTAGCCACTTAAAAGCTTCCTAATGTGTGTACATTTATTTTAGCAAAATAATGACCAGAACAGCAGTTTGAATTCTCACATGATTAGAAACCCAGGTAAGTACATCTTGCTTATTTATTGTTTTGGAAGATATTTTAAGAATGTTTCCTTTTGTGGTCTGGGTGGTGGCGCAGTGGCTAAGGCACTAGGCTCTCAAGCATGAGGTCTTGAGTTCAATCCCCAGCAGCACATGTACCAGAGTGATGTCTGGTTCTTTCTCTCTCTCCTATCTTTCTCATTAATAAATAAATAAAACTTTAAAAAAAAAAAAAAGAATGTTTCCTTTTACCAGGTTTGTTTAAGGAAGAATAAATGTAAAAATTCTTAAATTGCTTTTATTTAAAAGCACCTTAATACTAGGAAATTGTGATCCTAATACCTATGTTATGCATCAAATAAGCATTTCTAAATTATCATTGACCTTTCTAGACTTCAGCCATTTATTATTTCCTAGAAATTATGAAATAGTTCTTGAATGGATCTGAAAATATTGTTTGGAACATTAAAATGCATTCTTTGTGTATAAGTCACAGAAGTACAGTCAGTCAAAAAGGGAAATAAGGCTCATTTTTTCACATTTTAGAAAAGTGACCACTTGATTTAGTATATGCTGCTTTTTTAAAAAATTGTTTATTTTCCCTTATGTTGCCCTTGTTTTTTATTGTTGTTGTAGTTATTGTTGTTGGTATTGATGTTAGATAGGACAGAGAGCAATGGAGAGAGGAGGTGAAAACAAAGAAGGGGAGAGAAAGATAGACACCTGCAGGTGGGGAGCCGGGTGCTTGAACCAGGATCCTTAAGCCGGTCCTGTGCTTTGTGCCATGTGCACTTAACCTGCTGCGCTACCGCCGGACTCCCTAGTACATGCTGCTTTTATAGACTTTCTAAATACTTTTAACTGCCTGTTTTGGGGAGCTGAGTTTGTTTGGCAGAAGTTGAAGCAAGAGTTCATGTATCTTAAAACCACAAGTTACTTTTGTTTGTTCTGTATTTTTTAAAGTTACTAACAAAAGCTGTTTTTTTTTTTAATCTAACAGAAGTGGAACGATTGAAAGAGAACACAAATCATGATGACAGCAGCAGGGACAGTTATTCATCTGATAGACATTTATCTCAGTACCATGATCATCATAAAGATCGCCATCAAGGAGATTCCTACAAAAAGAGTGACTCTAGGAAAAGACCCTATTCTTCTTTTAGTAATGGCAAAGATCATCGTGATTGGGATCACTACAAGCAAGACAGCAGGTAAAACTGATGATCAGTTTATAAATGTTGCCTTTTCTTATCTTTTCATTTTGGTTTTGCTGTCTTTGACCCTATGAAATGAAATCGTTAAATCATGAAGTAATCAAAGCAAGTGTTAGTAAAATAAGGATGTTTGTTTAGAACTAAGAAAGCCTACACACACACACACACACACACACACACACACACACACACACCCACCACCACCACCACCACCACCACCACCATCACCACCACCACCACCATCACCACCACCACCTTCAAGTACTTTCTAGCACTTGGTATATAAGAACCCAATTTCTCCAGATGCCTTTAGTTACAAATTTAGGATCAAAGTCCAGAGTAAGGTGAAATGTAGGTATTTCTGTGTTAAGTTGTGAATTTGATATTGTTAGTTTTAGAGAAAACTATTTCAGATATGCTTCAAAATACAGTAAGTTGTGAGTCTGATAGAATGTAACAGGTTTTATAAATGAAGTTCTGCACATTTCTTTCTATTTAAATTCATTAGGGAAGAATTATCTTAAAGTGTCTCATTGGTGTTAACAGATAATGGCAGTCTTAGGTAGTGCTGAAATCAGGACAATTTCTTTGTCTTCAAAGATAAAAGCAAGGGCAGAAAGAGACCACAGCACCAAAGCTTCCTATAGTAATAGGGGCCAAGCTTCCTATAATATTAGGGGCCAGACTCTAAGCTGGGTTGCAGACATAGCAATACAGCAGCCATCCAAACGAGTGATTTGCTGGCATGGCCTTTCATATTCATTTAGTATCTTCTCTCTCTCTTTCTCTGTCTCCTTCCATCCACCCCCCCACACACACACACCCTCTTTTAGCAATAAACCTGAGTACAGTCCCCACAGAATACATACTTCTGTTGGTATTCATTCTTCTATTGGCAGAGGAATTTTCATTATTAGATGGTGATCGTTAGTTACTAAAAGCCGAGAAACATTAAATGTCATGGTCAAATAAATTTCGTTGTATTCTTATCATGCATACTACTATAATTTCTTTCAAAAGCACTGTCACATGGTAAACACACCAGTTACAGAATCATTCCTAAAATTAGGAAAACACAATGAAAAGGGAAAGCCACATTTATATTAGTAACAACTGCAGTTTTAAAGGCTTACAGCACATAATTTATACCTTTTTACAAACCATGAAATTAATTATGTTCAGTACATTTTATTTTAAAAGAAAAACGAGCATATAAATTCTGTGGTATCTGAGCTACTCTTTATGGTCTACTTTATTTTTATTTATTTATTTTCCTTTTTGTTACCCTTGTTTTTTTCTTGTTGTTACAGTATTATTGTTGGTATTGATGTCGTCATTGTTAGATAGGACAGAGAAAAATGGAGAGAGGAGGGGAAGACACCTGCAGACCTGCTTCACCACTTGTGAAGTGACTCCCCTGCAGGTGGGGAGCCGGGCATGCGAACCAGGATCCTTAACGCTGGTCCTTGCGCTTTGTTCCACGTGTGTTGTGGTCTATTTTAGTTTCCTTAAGCCAAATAGTTTCTCCAAGGGTATATGCCAGTGAGATTGGGCATACTTCTGGTGGTATGGCTATAAATGGATGAATGCATGCAGATATATTTCATATATATATATTTTTAATATTTATTCCCTTTTGTTTCCCTTGTTGTTTTATTGTTGTAGTTTTTTTTTTTTCCTTTTTTTATTGATGTTGTTGTTGGATAGGACAGAGAGAAATGAAGAGAGGGAGGGGGAGAGAAAGATGGACACCTGCAGACCTGCTTCACCATCTGTGAAGCAACTCCTCTGCAGGTGGGGAGCCAGGGCTCAAACGCAGATACATTTTCAACCAGTTTTTTTAAACTCACTAAATTTTGTAATGAAACTCTGCATATGAGTAAAAGTAATTCAATGACTTAGTAAAGCTTCTATTTGGGAGCATTTAACTTGCATTGAACTGACTAAAATCTTTAATTTCTTATTTTGCTAGATATTACAGTGATAGAGAGAAACACAGAAAACTGGATGATCACAGAAGTAGAGATCACCGGTCTACTTTTGATGGAAGTCTAAAAGATAGATCTCATTCTGACCATCGTTCTCATTCGGATCATCGGTTACATTCAGACCATCGGTCAAGTTCTGAATATGCACACCATAAATCTTCCAGGGACTATAGATACCATTCAGATTGGCAAATGGACCACAGGGCTTCCAGTAGTGGCCCAAGATCACCACTAGATCAGAGGTCACCTTATGGCTCCAGATCTCCATTTGAACACACAGTCGAACACAAAAGTACACCTGAGCATACGTGGAGTAGCCGGAAAACATAACAGAAACTGCTGTTTTGTATGGACTTTCCTCTTAGCCATATATCATAAACCAACACAGTAATTGCCTTACATGACTTGAAAGATATAAACAGATCTATCAGTAGCAGTATTGTTACTTCTTTCCAGGATGCAAGGTCTATTATCCCAACAGAAGAGAAAATATTTTTATATTTAAGGATTATGCTGCACTGTACTACAAATATTGAAGTACTTTTTTTTTTCTTTTTTTAAAAAAAATGAAAATGTTTACTATTACAGGGACCTCAACACTGCCCTTCCATATAGGCTGGATAAAACTGTTTTTAAGTCAGTTATTGTGAACTGGCCTCCATTTAAATTATGTTTATATATGAACTTTAACTCTGACCTGTGATCATGTTTCAGGAAGGAATGAAAAGAGAGTTTTTTCTTAATAAGGAAAAAACACTCAAGGACTTTGTTCACTTTCCAAAGCTACTTGTTTACATTGTACACTGCGACCACCTTGCCGCTTTTCATCACAAGCTTGAATATTTAAATTCTGTACTTATATCTGTAAAATAGCCAGGAATTTCTTGTTTGTGATCTATTATTATGCCTTTTTACACACAAAAATATGACTGTAAATTATTGTAAATGGATTAAATAAGCTTTCCTTATTTCCCCCTTCTCAGGCTTTTTTTGACTGTTCCTTTCCCTACCAACTCAGGCCTTCTTATTGGGGAAAAAAAAAAAATCAGTGTAATGACACTTTTTAATGATTTGTCTTGATGGAATCATTGTTTAGAATGTAAAAAAAAAAAATGGGGGAAGGGGCCACTTAATTCCACTAGTCCTCTTTTTATATTGATACATGTTAAACCCACCCTTCTCTTTTAATCAATATATGTTTGTAGTAACAAAATAAGAAAATATGTAAGCCCAAATGCATGCCCTGGGAACATTTCTTTCTAGGAGCATTTGGTTTAAAAGGGTAGGTATATGAACACTTTCAGAATCCAAAATGGCCAAAAGTTATTGTAAATCCATTTGCTTTCCCTTTTCATGTGGGCAATAATGTCAAATGTGCTATGCAGCCAGGTAACATTTTAGAGAAAGTTCACTTTTATTATAATAAACTGTTACAATGCACACTGATTGTAAATAAAAACCTTATATATGACAAATTAAATTTAAGGAAAAAAAGGATATGTGGGCTCTGTAATTTTCTCCTGCATTCTTGCTCCTTTTTGCACTTTTTTTCTTTTTTCAGTAGTTCAGGATATTTGGGCAGGCTGTTGAATACTGTTAATATGTAGCATTCCAACAAACTGTTGTGAAGACTACTTGAACCTAAAAAGTACAGGTTATAGAAAATGTTGAACCTTGGTTTTCTGCAGATACTTTAGAAATTCTTATGTTCACAAACTGTTAATTTGTTATGTTCAGTGGGAGTCCTTCAGTCAGGCTGCAAAATTCTCGAATATGTGCTGTGCTGTAACAGATTGAGTTAACTTTGACAGATATGAATATATTGACAATGGCCTTATAATACTTTAAATGTGTCCCCATTGGTTAGCTATGGGAGGAGTCTACAGAAATTGCCCATAAATATTTTCCCATTATCCAGTTAGGTCTAACATGTATTACGTGTGTACTAAACAAAGCTTTCTCTTTTTTTTGAAAAGCAGTGTTTCCTCTCAGATACAATTACACTGAATAATCTTTTTCCTGCTATATCGAGTAATGAAAAATAAATAACTCAAGTTTTAAACTATGAAAATGGTGAAACAGTTTGGTGCCAGTACATATTTTTAAGCTTTTTCACTTTTCTTAATGTTTCATATATATATGATCATCATTTTCTGTAAGATAGCATCGGACAAAGTGTGTTTAATAATTACCAATACAATAAATGAATCGGTTGGCATTTTTAACTCACCACTTTGTCATTGGGACATTTGCAGTTTATCCTATTATACAAGTTTTTTAGAAGAACAGTATTTCTTGAGACAATAGAGTGGGCTCTTAATGACACATTCTGTTGAATGTTTTAGTCAACTAGCTGAAGTAAATGAAAAATTGAAATGAATATTTATTAGAAAATAGGATCATTATTTATAAAAGTCAACAATTGCATAGAAAGGAACAAGCCATAGAATCGACGGAGACACAATGGAGAAGGATAGTAATACTCAGTAGTGGCAGGGAGCATTATATAGAAACCCTACTTTACTTTTGTTTTTTACATGCTCATTCTGCTTTGTTCTTTTATCCATATGTGTTTGATTTCCCAAGGAGAAGAGATTATGCAAAGTACTGTTAACACTCTCCACAATAAATGATTCTTACTAAAAGCAATGGCCTGTTTGCTTATAAAGAAAATCTTGTTTAGGATATATTAAATATGTACACGTATACTTATTACTGGGAAACTAGTGTATGGGTGACTATAGTTGATGATTAGAGTAAATGATTTAATAAGACAAAATATGATAGATTATGATTGTTTCCCTTTTGTAATGTTTTTGAAGTTAAAGTGTAGTAAGAATATGCACTAGGGTAAATGGACTTTGTGTGTAGCATCTGGGCTGCGCATGCTTGATTCTACCACTCCTGTGGTGACTTCTTTACTCAGGAAAAAGGAAGAAGCACAGTGCTTACTGGAACTTTCCCTGGGACCTTGTTCTCATGAGATACCAGGGCTTGAACTAAGCATCCCTCACATAGTAAAGCCTTTGCTTGACCAAGTGAGCTAGCTCTCTATTGTCGCCCAGCATAATCCTTACCTCACATAAGTTCCTTTATAATTTTGCTTTCTTAAAGGGGGGATGCAACTAATCTAAAATTTTATCCAAGTATATAACAAACCTTGATCACACAAGATTACTACTGATAGTTTTGCTGTTCATACTAATGAAGATGTTTGAAACACAGTCCTTGACAGTTGGTAGGTACAACTATCCCATAAAATGAATAAACCAACTGAGCTTTTTTAGGCTTTTTTTTTTTTTTTGTATTTGAGCATCTTTTAATACGTGTAAACGCCCTCAATATTTTTCCAGTTTTGTAAGAGAATTGCTAACATTTGTAATGGTCTTTATTACTTTTATCATAGTTCATTCTTTGTGTATAATCCTTTACTTTGTGAGTTGTGTTTTTTCTTATGTCTTCTAGGATTACATTTTTAGGAATTGCATTTGTCTAATTTATTTCAAGTTAAAATTGCAGTGAGGTGGGTTGTTTTGAGGATGTACAATTTTTCCAGGTGTGAGGTAAAATTCTCTGGTATTAATTTGCATTTCTAGTGATAAGTGAAGTGGAATATTCTTTTTTTTTATTTTTCAATTTAATAGGAGTATACATAAACACCATTCTCACCACCAAAAGACTGTGTCCCATCCCAACCACCCACCTCTGCCCCCCACACCCCCGCCGCACCGGGAAGCCTAATGGCCACCCTCCCCTTCACCACAGGGTTTTTACTTTGGTGCCTTGCTCTAGATTTAATCAGATCCTGCTTTTAGTTTCCCTTTCTGTTCTTTCTCAACTCATCTTTCTTTCTGGCTTAGCAAACTTAACATAATTCCTTCTAGCTCTGTCCAAGATGGGTCAGAGAAGGTGGGTTCATTGTTCTTAATAGCCTCATAGTATTCCATTGTGTATACGTACCACAGCTTTCTCAGCCACTCATCTGTTGTTGGGCACCTGGGTTCCTTTTAGGTTTTAGCTATTATGAATTGTGCTGCTATGAACATAGATGTACACATATCTTTTTGGTTGGGCTTTATGGAATCCTTGGGGTATATCCCCAGGAGAGGAATTACTGGGTCATATGGAAGGTCTATGTCTATCCTTGTGAGAGTTTTCCAGACTGCTCTCCAGAGAGGCTGGACCAATTTACATTCCCACCAGCAGTGTAGAAGGGTTCCTCTGTCCCCACAGCCTTTCCAGCATTTGTTGCTGCTGTCCTTTTTGATGTATGCCATTCTCACAGGAGTGAGGTAGTATCTCAATGTTGTCTTTATTTGCATTTCTCTGACAATCAGTGACCTGGAACAGTTTTTCATATGTTTGTTAGCCTTTTGGATCTCCTCTGAAGTGAATGTTTTGTTCATATCCTCTGCCCATTTTTGGATGTGGTCATTTTCTTTTTTGGTGCTAAGTTTGCTGAGCTCTGTATATTTTGGTGATTAGTCTCTTGTCTGATGTTTGGCATGTGAAGATCTTCTCCCATTCTGTGAGGGGTCTCTTTGTGTGATAAGTTTCTTTGGCTGTGCAGAAGATTTTCAATTTGATGTAGGCCCATTGGTTTGTTTCTGCTTTAGTCTTCCTTGCAATTGGGTTTGTTTCATCAAAGATGCCCTTGAGGTTTAGGTGGGAAAGTGTTCCACCAATGTTTTCCTCTAAGTATTTGATAGTAGTTTCCGGTCTGACATCCAGGTCCTTGATCCATTTGGAGTTGACTTTTGTTTCTGGTGAGATAAGGTGGTTCAATTTCATTCTTATGCATGTTACAACCCAGTTTTCCCAGCACCATTTATTGAAGAGAGCCTCCTTCCATTTAATACTTTGGGCCCCCTTATCAAAGATTAGATGTCCATAGGTTTGAAGTGGAATATTATTATGTTTGTGGTCTGTGTGTCCTCTAGAAAACTATTAAAAAAAAATTTTTTTTTTTTAAATACCAGAGCACTGCTCAGCTCTGGTTTATGATGGTGCAGGGCATTGAACCTGGGGCTTCAGAGCCTCAGGGATGAGGGTATCTTTGCATAACCATTAAGCTATCTCCCCCACCCAAAAAACTATTCAAATTCTTTGGCCCACTTTTTGTTGGGTTACTTTTTTTTTTTAATTCCCTTTTGTTGCCCTTGTTTTATTGTTGTAGTTAGTAGTGTTGTTTTTGATGTCATCATTGTTGGATAGGACAGAGAGAAATGGAGAGAGGAGGGGAAGACGAGGGAGAGAGAAAGATAAGACACCTGCAGACCTGCTTCACTGCCTGTGAAGCAACTCCCCTGCAGGTGAGGAGCAGGGGGCTTGAACCGGGATCCTTTTGCTGGTCCTTGCACTTTGCGCCACGTGCACTTTACTCACTGCTACCACCCAACTCCCTTTTTTTTTTTTTTTCTTTTTTTTAACTGAGCTACTGTATGGTTTCTTTATGGATATTGATAAGAATCACTGGTTGGATGTGTGCTAAACAAGTATTTTCTCCTAATTACTGACCTGCTTGTTTATTGTTGTGTCGTTTGCTTTTGATGCATAGAAAAATTTTAGTTTAATGTAGTATCATTGTTTTCATTTCACATACTCATGGGGTTGAGTCTCTCTGTCTTTGATGTTAGGATCCTACAGTGTTTCACTGATGTTTTCTTCTTTGCATGTTACAGTTGCAGGTCTAATATCCAAGTATTTGTCATTTTGAGCTAACTTTGTCGCATGGTATTCAGTGGTGGCCTAATTACTTTTTTCTACATGTGGCTATCTAGTTTTCCCAGCACCATTTGTTGAAGATACTTCCCCTCCCTCATTGGACAGTCCCGGCTCCACTCTTACAATTCTGAAGGTCCTGCCTTTGTATGTCTATTTTATGCCACTAGTGGCTTGCATTAACTTTTCTTCATTTTTGGAAATTTACAATGACGTAGTGTGGGCCATCCCTCTATGCTTATGTTTCCAGCACTTTCCAAGTGTGGAAATTTTTTTCCAATTGACTTCTTTGGATACATACATTCTCTGCTCCTCTGTTCTTCAACTTCAGAAATTCCAACAATTCTTTTATTTATTTATTTTCCCTTTTGTTGCCCTTGTTTTTTTATTGTTGTAGTTGTTATTGATGTCATCGTTGTTAGGTAGGACAGAAATGGAGAGAGGAGGGGAAGACAGAGGGGGAGAGAAAGATACCTGCAGGCCTGCTTCATTGCCTGTGAAGTGACTTCCCTGCAGGTGGGGAATCAGGGGCTCGAACTGGGATCCTTTTGCTGGTCCTTGCACTTTGTGCCATGTGCGCTTAACCCGCTGTGTTACTGCTCAACTCCCGCTGATAATTCTGCTTTTTTATTCTGTTGCTTTGTAATATAAACTGAACTTGGCAGGTATAGAGCCTCCATTTTCCTTCTTCCCTTAGGAGTGCTTTAGCTATTTATGGTTCTTACAGTTCTACACAAATCTGTATGTAAGTTGTTCAAACTGTGGAATGTCATTGGGATTTTGATAAGGATAATGTTGACTCTAGATTGTTTTTGTCCTTTCAACCAATGAGCAAGGGACATTACATTTCTTGGTGCCATTCTCTCTATATATATTTTTTTTCTGATGTAGTCTGCTACTTCATCCAGAATTGCTTCATTTTTCACGAGTTTTCCTCTCCAACAGCCCTTCAGAACACACAGAGTGTGGTGGTTTTATCTTCTAGCTCTGCTACTCTGTCCTCTAGCTGAATTGTTCTGTTTGCAAGGCCTCTAATATTATTAACCCTCATTGAGCTCTTCAAGAGTCTCCTTGACTTCATGAATTTCCCTTCAAAGTTTTCTTTGTGAATTTTGTAGTTTGTTGGTGAAATGTTCTTTAAGATTGGAAATTTGTGTTTGTATGTTGTGGCTGGAGTCTTGAATTGCCTTCATAAAACGGTTTCTGAACTGTTCAGTTCTAAGCTTCCACAATGGATCTGTTGTTCATCTAGCAGGTGGTACTGTGATTTTCTTTTTTTTTTTTTTAATATTTTATTTATTAATGAGAAAGATAGGAGAAGAGAAAAAGAACCAGACATCACTCTGGTACATGTGCTGCCAGGAATTGAACTCAGGACCTCTTGCTTGAGAGTCCAATGCTTTATCCACTGCACCATCTCCTGGACCAACCACTGTGACTTCCTTTTTTTGAATGTTTTTGCGATGGTGTGAGTGGACATCATTTTGTCTTCACTTATATGGGCTTTTATTGCCTTGTTTTAGACTTTATTCTGGACTCTGACAACCTTCTTTCTACCTACTGAGCAGGGAGCACAGCTTTTCATCCAGAAAAGTGCCCTGATTTCTCTGCTTTCTTAAGAACCACTTGTGAGTTATTCCCTGTGACTCAAAATGGTGCCAGCTACTTGTCCACTGCTGACTTAAATTGTCTTTGTACATCCCAACTTATTTTTCCTTACCTTTTCTGGTTGTTTCTAAATATTATTTTCCAGCTGCTGTTACTCCGTGCCATGCCCCTGGAACTCTATTCCCAATTTCTGGAGGATCTTTATCATATATGGATATTGAATTTTGCTCAGTGTCTTTTCAGCACCAATTAATAGGACTTTGTGATTTTTGTCAATCTTTTTGTTGATGGGATGAATTCATTGAACTATCTTAGATTCCCAAAGATAAATCCCTCTCGGTCTTGGTGGGCTGTTCTCTTAATATATTGTTGGATTTCATTTCCTTTCCAGCATCTTTGAATTCAGAATCTGTTTATTGTATCTTCTAGACCTGATATTCTCTCCTCTGCATGTTTTGAGTCTACATCCTAGACCTGAGCCTGTACTACATTCAAGTTGTTCTTCTGTACACCCTGTAACTCTAGACTTTGTCTTCAATGCATTCTAATGTCCTAATAAACTATGTTGAGAATTGTTCTGTCATGATTTCCAGTGACTTTTCCTTGGAATTCCTTTTTTTTTTTTTAACTCCCTGGTAAAAAGAACTTTAATTCTCCAGTAGATTTCTTTTTATTTAGTTCCTTAAATTGCCTGCATGATGAGTTTTCTAAATTCTTTCACCTCTGCATCTACCAGCTTTGTACTTTTCAAGAGTTCATCTATGCATTTTTATTATGATATTTTATGTAAACTCTGGCATTATAGCTTATGTGACTTCTGTTGTTGAGCCAGCAGGTGTCGCTGTGGCAACAGTACTGCATTTACCTTTTTTAAAAATTTTTATTTATTTATTTATTGCCTTTTGTTGCCCTTGTTTTGTTGTTGTAGTTATTGTTGTTGTTGATAATGATGTCATTGTTGGATAGGACAGAGAGAAATGGAGAGAGGAGGGGAAGACAGGGAGAGAGAAAGACACCTGCAGACCTGCTTCACCGCCTGTGAAGTGACTCCCCTGCAGGTGGGGAGCCAGGGGCTTGAACCGGGATCCTTAGGCCAGTCCTTGTGCTTTGCACCACCTGCGCTTAACCCGCTGCACTACCACCTGACTCCCCTGCATTTGCCTTTTTAAAAAATATATTATGGTAGGGAAGTGAGATTCTATTGTGTCAACAGTCCAATTTGTACTTTTACAGGACCTCACTGCAGTGTTTCAGCCTGCACCCAGTCCTCTAAAAATAAGCTGTGAGAGTTATTTTCTTCTGAATACTTGAAGCCAGGGCTTACTTAAAAAAAAAAGTTATCTTTATTGGATAGAGATAATTAGAAGTCAAGAGTGAAAGGGAGGAGAGAGAGAGAGAGGAAAAGAGACAGATACCTGCAGCACAGCTTCACCACTTGCAAAGTTTTCCTCCTGTAGGTGGGGACCAGGGGCTTGAACCTGGGTCCGTGTCCATTATAACATGGCGCTCAACCAAGTGCGCCACCACCTAGTCCCCTGTAGGGCTTACTTTTCTAGCCAACTGTCAGGGAGGGTCCTGTTAGCTATCTCACAAGTTCTCCCTAGGTACGAGGACAGACCACATGACTTTAGTTCACAGTCAGGTTTTTCCATGACACTGGTGAGTCTTTGTAAGCAGTTCAGTTTCCTGATGTCCCTAAAGTGATAGGTTAAGTACCCAGAAAGTCCCTGCTACCTTGTAGCTGGCAATGTATTCCATTGTGTTGCTACCCACATGGTGCCACCTGCTGACTTCTGTACTGATAATCTAGCTGTCTCCTATTTTCTGCCCACAGACCACTCACAGGTGCAGCCTCCTGTGGTCAACTAGTTTTCCTCAGAAGTCCTAGCGTGAGAAATTCATGAGATTTCAAATGATTTTTCTAGTTGTTTGGGGGAATGGTCATGCATCTGTTGCCACTCTGTGGCTATGCTTCAGAAGTCTCTGTTATGTTTTTGCTTGCTCGTCTGTTTTTGTCATCATTATAGTTTCACCAGTCTGGGATGACTTTTCTATTAACAGAGAGATAGCGACAAAGAGATAGATTGAAAGAGACCCCAGCTCTGAAGCTTCCTCCACTGCAGTGAGGGCCAGCTTCAAACTTTAGTTAGAGGATGACAAAGCAGTGCACTATCCAAATGAACTATTTTGTCAGTTCAAAAGTTTTATCTGTATTTTCACAATCTTTATACTTTTTATTATTGCTTCAATATACTTTCTAGGGTAAGAATGATCATCTTATTCCTGATTGGGGTGGGGAGTTAGAAATCAGTCTTACCACTGGGTACAGGGCTAACTAAAGATTCCCTCCCCCCCCTTTTTTTTTATCTTGTTAAGGAAGTTCCCATCTTAGTTTTCTAATTATTAAAAGAAAAAAATGATTTGGTTCAGGGATTGAACCTAGGACTTTACAGCCTCAGACATGAAAGTCTTTTGCTATAAAATCATGCTATCTCCCCACGTGAAAAAAAAATATATGTAGTGCTTAAAATAATCCTAAATAATAATTCATCATCAGATGAATGTACTTGTACAACTTACTAAATCACGGAGTCATTGCAAACTGCCATTTTCATTGCCTGTCCCACATCTGTTTTTCTCTCAGCACTTTCTCCTTTATGAAAGTGACCATCAAAAATTGCTTTGAAATACAGCAGAATCATCTAATGACTGAACTAAACTGGTGTCTCTTGTTGTTTTGTCTTTGCTTTTTGGCATAGATGAACGCTATAACTTTCCTTAGAATGTTTAATTTTTCCTGCAGAATCTCAGTATGTTAACTGCTTTGTAAACCTGGGTTCTAGTCTACTTAACCTTGAAGAATATTAGATTCACAGACCCAGAAATGTACTTCAATGGCAGAGCACCTGCTTTCCAAGTTCAATGTTCTTATGTTTGCTCTTTTTGACCCCCCCCCAAATTTTTTTGAATAAAAATAAAAACCTTATAAAAAATAATGTTTTTAATGTTTAACTAGTTTTGAGGAGAGGCCCGTTTAGGGCCTCACATATGTGCCATTTCACCATTTTAGGCCTCCCTGTTAGGAAGACATGCTTAACAAAATGTTTTCAATATTAAACAACTTGCATTACTTTATTTGAATATAACCCTCATCATGAGGCTAAATCTGTGTGTGGGAACTCTATAGAGAGATTTATAAAGTGGCGAATCTCAACAATTCCACCAAGAATCACCTGATGTCTACAAGATAAGACAATTTGTATTCAGCTAATGGAGGGTCTATGTGATTTGTCCAGACTTTTCAGTAGCATATAGATGTCTCTAGAAATCTTAGTCAACAACAAGCCCAAATTATTACTATTATTATTTTAAGAAAAATTGTTAAGTAGGAGGTCAGGCAGTGGCACACTAGGTTAAGCGCACATAGTACGAAGCGCAAGGATCCTGGTTCCAGGCCCTCTGGCTTCCCACATGCTGGAAGGTCACTTTACAAGCAGTGAAGCAGGTCTGCAGGTGTCTATTTTTGCCTCCCTCTATCTATCTTCCCCTCTCCCTCTCAATTTTTCTCTGTCCTATCTAGTAAAAGGGAAAAATATGTCAGCAGGGGCAGTGGATTCATAGTGCCGGCACTGAGCCCCACCGATAACCCTGGAGGCAAAAAAAAAAAGGTTAAATATATATTTAATACTTATTATTTAATGGAATTCACTGGACAGGGAGAGAAATAGAGAAGTGAGGAGGCCATGGAGAGGAAGAAATATCTGCAGTACTGCCTCAAAGCTTTCATGAAGCTTCCTCTCCCTGCAAGTTGGGGGCCAAGAGCTTAAACCTGGATCCTTGAGTACTGTAGTACTGTAACATGTGCACTTTACCTGGTGTGACACAATCTGACTTCCATTTTAATAAATTATGAGTGGTTTAATGACAGTGTACAAGACTGTAAGATTACAGGTTATAGCTCCACAGCATACCCACCCAAGTTCTGTGACCGCCAGGATAATCACCAGAGTTATCAAAAAGAAAAACCAGAGTTATTAAAGGCAGATGTTTCTTAAGTTCTCAAAATATTTTTATTTTCATTTATAAAACTTGTAAGAATATATGTGATGTAGACATCTCTGCAAAATTTGCCATTTGCTTAGTGCAATAGTATACGTATAACCAAATGTGAATTTTACATATGCCAACCCTTCTCACCACCAGAGGGCAGTATGAATCTGTTAAAAAAAAAGTTCCGGCCTTTTCATGGGAAATTGCAAAAAATGTTTGCTCTTAGACTTCCAAAAATAGTTTTAAAATTGTTGATACCCTCACGTGGTGTGCATTTCTTTCTAAAACGTTTCAACATAAGGTCATAATTTTGTGTGCTATGGTAAGATCTCATTTTAAGTATATTTGAAATGAAATTTACATCACCATTGTCATCGAGCTAAAGGAATCTACATCACATGGTTATTTTTATACCTATCATCAATTTTTAAATGATAATTGTAGTTTCATATGGGGGAGGTGGCTTGGTGGGTAGAGTGAATGCTTTGCATATGTGAAATCCCAGTTTTAGCTCTAATACCCTTGTGACCCAGTGATTCTCTTTTTTTTCCCCTGTCACATTCTCTAAATAAATGCCTTTAAAAATCCTTTTTTGGAATGTGAAATTACAACTGATAAGTGCCGGCATACAGAGGACTATATGTGAATATTATGAGCTTCTCTATGCAAACACTTTGAATAATTTACACCAAATAGGCATGCACATCCTTACAGTCATACCACCTGCCAAGTCTGACCCAATAAGAAGTAGATAGCTTAAGCCTATTCCTAGGGCAGAAATTGAAGTAGTCATCAAAAGTCTCCCCAAGAACAAAAACCCAGGCCCTGACTATTTAACAAATTCTGTTCAGACTTCCAGAAAAACACCCATCCACTACAAACTCTTCCAAAAGATTGATATGGGAGGAGGACTAGCAAATATGTCCTATGAGACCAATATCACTCTGATCTCCAAAGCAGGCAAGGAATTAACCATAAAATAATAAATAAGACTATAGATCTATATCCCTGATAAGCATTGATGAAGAGATCCTCATTCAAGTTTTGGCAAATTGAATCCAAGAAAACAAAGAATAATCCATTAAGATTTAGAATTCTTTTAGAGATGTAGAAATGGTGTGACATCAGCAAGTAAATTAACATAATAAAAACCAACACAAATAAAAATAACATTGTTATATCGTAATCAGTCATACAGGTATTGAAAAAGAATTTGGAAAGATTCAACAATTTATGATAAAGACACTTAAGAAATTATAAACATAAATTATTTTGTATAATAAAACCCCATAGCATTATACTCAATAAGGGGAAAAAACTGGAATATTTCCCTAAAACCTGGAACTAGACAAATATATCCGCTTGTCCCTAACTACTTTTTTTTTTTTTTCTTCCCCTCCAGGGTTATGGCTGGGGCTTGGTGCCAGCATTATGAATCCACTGCTCCTGGCAGCCATTTTTTCTACTTTATTGACTAAGACAGAGAGAAATTGAGAGAGGATGGGGAGATAGAAAGGGAAGGAGAGAGAGAGATCCGCAGACCTGCTTCACAACTTGTGAAGTGTACCTTCTGCAGGTGGGAGCAGAGGAGATAAAAGCCAGATCCTTGTGCTTGGTACTATTTGCCCTTAACTGGGTGCGCCACCATCCAAGCCCCCTCACTAGCATTATTCAACTCAGTCTTGGGAGTTCTTGCTAGTGCAATCAGGCAAGAAAGAAATGTAAAAAGAATCTATATTGGAAAAGAAGGAGTTAAAATATTACCATTGGTGGAGATATGGTAATAAACCTAACCTAGAGAACCCCAAAGATTCCACCAAATGGGGGGTCGGGCGGTGGCGCAGTGGGTTAAGCGCATGTGGCGCAAAGCACAGGGACCGGCGTAAGGATCCCGGTTCGAGCCCCCGCTCCCCACCTGCAGGGGAGTCGCTTCACAGGCGGTGAAGCAGGTCTGCAGGTATCTATCTTTCTCTCCCCTTCTCTGTCTTCCCCTCCTCTCTCCATTTCTCTCTGTCCTGTCCAACAACGAATTGCGTCAACAAGGGCAGTAATAATAACCACAACGAAGCTACAAGGGCAACAAAAGGGGAAAAAAAAAAAAAGGCCTCCAGGAGCGGTGGATTCATGGTGCAGGCACCGAGCCCAGCAATAACCCTGGAGGAGGAGAAAAAAAAAAAAAAAGATTCCACCAAATGCTAGAAACCATCAATAAGTTCAGCCAAGTAGCAGGATACAAAACCAATATTCTTTTTTTTTAAATCAATATTCATAGATCTGAATTTCTGTACACAAATAATAAGCCAGAGAATATAGTAATGGAGGAAATAATCCCATTATAATCAAAGAGATATAGAATATAAGAAAGAAATGAAAGACTTGTATAACAAGTTTATAGGATATTGTTTAAAGAAAGAAAGTGACACACAAAAAATGGAAGGATATCTCTTGTTCATAGATCAGAAGAATAAATATTAAAATGGCCATCCTACCAAGAGCAATCTATAGATTCAACACAATCAATATCTATCAAAATCCCAATAGCATTTTCAAGGATATTGAGCAAAATTATCTAAAAATTCATGTAGAACCACAAAAATATCATACTAGTCAAAGCAATCATAAAAAAAAAGTAGAGAGGGTGTTATGCTCCCCGACTTCAGTTCATGCCACAATGCAAACACTGTAGCACTGGAACAGTAACTGGCACTCAGACCAAGGCAGCAGAATAGGGAGTCCAAAAATAAACACACATCTATCCACAAAGGCGACAAAAGAAAGCATTCAATGGGGAAATTAAAGTCTCTCAACAAATGGTGTTGGGAAAACTGAACAGTCACGTGAAGAAAAATTAAGCTTTATCATCATTTAGCATCATAAACCAAAGTTAACAAGCTGGATCAAAGACCTGGATACTTGACCTGAAACTATATACAAAGAAGAAAACACTGGTAAATAATTTCGGGAACTTACATTAGGGACATATTTGGAGACTTAGCCTCATGGACAAAAGTAACTAAAATAAGAGTAACTAAATGGGACTATATCAAATTAACAAGCCTGCACACATCAAAAGAAAACTCCACCAGGAGGCTCCAAGAAGAGACTGAATCACAAACATATAAAGAAATTATGCAACTCAACAACATTAAAATTAACCAAAAAGGAGAGCAAAAGATCTTGGCTGGTGAAATAGCTCTCCTGGAAAATGTGCCACCCTGACCTGTGTGACAGTGACTGCATGACAAATTCACTGCTCTGGGCAGATTTTCTTCTTTTCTTTCTTTCTTTCTTTCTTTCTTTCTTTCTTCCTTCCTTCCTTCCTTCCTTCCTTCCTTCCTTTCTCCTTTTCTTTCTTTCTTTCTCTCTTCCTTTCTTTTGTTCTTTCTTTCTTCTTTCTTCCTTTCTTTTTTATCAGATAGGACAGGCAGAAATTGAGAGAGGAGAGCTAGAAGGAGTAGGTGAGACACCTGGAGGCATATAAAGTTATAGGGATTTTAATGTCAGCACTACGAATCCACCACTCCTGGTAACTTTTTCTTTTTCTCTTCTTTTTATTTCAATGGATAGGACAGAGAGAAGTTGAAGGGGGAGGAGGAGAAAGACAGACAGCTGCATCACCTGCTTCACCACTCAGGAATCTTCCCCCCTGCAGGTGGGCGGAGTGGTAGTGTACCTGTTTAAACACACACAGTACTAAGCACAAGGACCTGAGCAAGGACCCACTGGGGGGGGTCACTTTACAAATGGTGAAGCAAATACAGGTGCTTATCTTTCTCTCTTCCTTTTTATCTCCCCCTCCTCTCTCAATTTCCCTCTGTTCTGTCAAAAAAAAAAGGCTGCTAGGAGCAGAGGTTTCGTAGTCCCATGATTGAGCCCCAGCAATAAAGCTGGAGGCCAAAAAAAAAAGTTAATTTTTAAAAATTATTTTAATTATTTATTTATTGCCTCTAGGGTTATTGCTGAAGTTTGGTGCTTGCACTACGAATCCACTGCTCCTGGAGGCCATTTTTTCCCATTTTATTGCTCTTGTTGGCGTCATTATTGTTATCATTGCTGTTGTTGTTGTATAGGACAGAGAGAAATCTAGAGAGGTGGGGAAGACAGAGAGGGGGAGAGAAAGATAGACACCTGCAGACCTGCTTTACCGCCTGTGAAGCGACTCCCCTGTAGGTGGGGAGCCCGGGCTCCAAGCGGGATCTTTACTTTGGTCCTTGCACTTCACACCACGTGCGCTTAACCCACTGCACTACCGCCCAACTCCCCCTACACTCTATTTTTAAGAAAATTATTTTATGTTTTGAGCTGGCAGAAACAATTCAGCTAGATAGTGCTCCTGGTCTGTCATCTCATAACCCAAGTTGAACCTAGCCTGCAAAGCACTGGAGGAAGTTTTACAGCTATGATCAGGCTTGCACGTGCCCTCCGTCTCCCTCTCTCTCAGCTGACCTAGAGGGGTAAAGCCCTAGTGATGACAAAAAAAAAAAAAAAAAAGTTGGTATTTAGATTTTCAATACAATTTAATGTTTTTAGGTTAAAAAATACTGAACTAGTGAAATAGCTTACTTGGAAAATGCACTGCTTTATCATATGTGCAACTCATGTTCAAGTCTGGGCCCCCCACCTCACTGAAAGAAGCTACAGGGTTTTTGTTCATTTTCAGTCCTTTCTTCTTTTTCTTCTTTTCTGTCTCTACCTAAAAATAATTTTGAAAAATCATTAACATTTTTTAAATAAACTTTCCAGGAGTTGGGCGGTAGCTCAGCGGGTTAAGCGCACATGGAGCGAAGCGCAAAGACCCGCATAAATGTGTCTGGGTTCTAGCCCCCGGCTCCCCACCTGCAGGGGAGTCGCTTCACAGGCGGTAAAGCAGGTCTGCAGGTATCCATCTTTCTCTCCCCCCTCTGTCTTCCCCTCCTCTCTAGATTTCTCTCTGTCCTATCCAACAACAACAGCAGATAATGCACTGGGTTGGTAGCAGTGGGTCAGTTTTCCCATAAGCTCATTTACCTTATATTCATCGGCACATCTGATCACACTTTTCTTTATTGATTGCTTGGGTAGAGCCATTAGACTTTCACATGTTCTTTTTTTTTTTTTTTTGCCATGTGACCCTCCCGCTAGACTTTCACATGTTCTTGTTCTGGCTAAAGCAAACTCTTATACTCACACTGGATTTCTGCCCCCTAATTATATTTCCATTTATATTCTGAATTTCAGTATTTACATTAACTCATCAATCACTTTTTAGCCTTAAATAACGTAATCTCTGTATATATTTTCTTTGAATGAAGAGTAATAGCAATGGAATATAAAAGATTAAATGAAGATATTTCAATTAACTTGAAAGCACCACAAGCCAAAAGGCTATATTTTTCAGTTTTATTTGACTCAGCAAGTCCAAACAGCACATGCAAAACCTCTAAAAGTTGAATAAGTATCAGAATATAACAAAAGGGAATAAATAAATAAACATTTAAAAAAATTAAATAAGGGGGTCAGGCAGTAGTGCAGCTGGTTAAGTACACATGGCAAGAAGTGCAAAGACCGGCATAAGGATCCTGGTTCAAGCCCCAGGCTCTCCACCTGCAGAGTGTCAGTTCACAAGCAGTGAAGCAGGTCTGCAGGTGTCTGTCTTTCTCACCCCCTCTCTGTCTTCCCCTTCTCTCTCCATTTCTCTCTGTCCTATCCAAAAACAACAACAGCAATGACAACAATAATAACGACAACAAGGGTAACAACAAAGGCAACAAAATGGGAAAAAAATGGCCTCCAGGATTTGTTTATTTATTTATTCCCTTTTTTTGCCCTTGTTTTTTTTTTTTTTATTGTTGTAGCTAATATTGATGTCGTCGTTGTTGGATAGGATGGAGAGAGGAGGGGAAGACAGAGAGGGAGAGAAAGATAGACACCTGCAGACCTGCTTCACAGTCTGTGAAGCAACTCTGCTGCAGGTGGGGAGCCGGGGGCTCGAACCGGGATCCTTAAGCTGGTCCTTGGGCTTTGCATCACGTACGCTTAACCCACTGTGCTACAGCCCACTCCCCCCACCCCCATTTAATTTTTTAACTCTATTTTATCTAGTAGGACAGAAAAATTGAGCGGGAAAGAGGATGGAGAGGGAGAGACAGAAAAATACCTACAGCACTGCTTCACCACTCAGAAGCTTCCCTTCTGCAAGTGGGGATAAGGACTTGACTCTCCATCCCTGTGCATGGTAACATGTGTGCTCACCCAGGTGAGACGATTCTGCCTCTCTAATTGTATACATATTTTAAAATGGGAGCAGAGCTCAGGTGGTGCCATGGGTTGAACCTGAGACCTTGGAGCCTCAGGCATGAAATTGTGTTGTTGTTTAATTAGTGATTTAATAATGGCAGGCGAGAATTCTACCATTGAGCTGCCAGTGCATTACGTGATTTAATAATGGTTTACAAGATTGTAAGATCATCGGGGTGTGGCTCTATACCACATCAGCAACTAAAGTTCTGTGACACTTCCCACAGTATACCCACTGTAGTCTCAAAAAGGCTTAGAGACAGTTTTGGTCACATTTTTTTAAAGTTCATGAGCTTCAACTCTGTTCCATATATGAGTTAAACCTGTAGTTGTCTTTTCCTCCACTTCCATTACTAAACATAATGCCACCAGTTCCAGTCACACCCATTTTGCCCTGAAAGATACAATATCATGTTTTGTTTTGCTTTTTAAAGATTTTATTTATTTATGAGGAAGATAGAAGAAGAGAGAAAGAGCCAGACATCACTCTGGCACATGTGCTGCCGGGGACAGAACTCGGGACCTCTTACTTGAGAGTCCAAAGCTTTACCACTGCGCCACCTCCCGGACCACCAATATCATGGTTTTTAAATTAATTTCAGAGTAGTATTTCATTGAATATATGTTCCATACCAGTCATCTGTGGATGGTCATTTAAGTTGTCTCTTTTTCTTGATGACTGTGAATAAAACAGTCATGGACATAGGGGTGAACATGCCCCTTTGAATTTAGGTGTGTGTTTTTTTTAAATATTTATCTATTTATTCCCTGTTGCCCTGTTATATTGTTGTAGTTATTATTGTTGTTATTGATGTTGTTGTTGTTAGATAGAACAGACAGAAATGGAGAGAGGAGGGGAAGACGGGGAGAGAAAGACACCTGCAGACCTGTTTCACCACTTGTGAAGCGACTCCCCTGCAGGTGGGGAGCCGGGGGCTCGAACCGGGATCTTTACATCGGTCCCTGTTCTTTGTGCCACGTGCGCTTAACCCGCTGTGCTACCACCTGACTCCTGAATTTAGCATTTTCATGTCCTTTGGATATATGTTTTGGAATGGCACTGCTGATTATAAGATTTTTTCCCCCTTTTTAATTGCCCAAGGCCTCTTTATACAGCTTTCCAGAGGGGCTGCACCAGTTTGCAACCCCATCATCAATGTAACATAGCTCTTTTTAGTTTCTTCCTGCTCTTTATTTGTACTTAAGATTTTAAAAAAAAATCTGATTTCTCTTCTGTGGACATGACATCTATTTCTCCAAGGACATCATCCTCTTGGCATTACTATATTGCCTTCTTTTGCTCACTCACTAGCTTTCTCTCTCTCTCTCATACACAATAAACACACAGTGTTATTTAGTGGTTGTAATATCTGTTATTTAACTGAAAAACTCTTTTATAGGGCCAGGTCTCGTCCTCTCTTCTCTCACATCATAAACAGTGCACTGAGAGCTAACCGGTAGGAGTAGGAGTATTGTGGGTTAGTTACATACTATCTTCATGGCCCGTCTTAGTGTAGAAGTAACTTTGAGAATGTCATTAGCAGTGAGCAGATAACTTTAATTCTAGGCTTCCACTATCTAAAAGTAAAAACAAAAGCAAGCAGCAGGAGTAAAATCAGCACGTGGTAGGTACTGGCTGTTTAATAATTAACTGGACAAAATCCTTTATTTCAGTTACTTTTACTGAAAAGCTTCACATAATAGGCAACACACATTTTTTTACCTTCGTATTTGGTGAATTCAAAATATAATTTAATATTTTCCTCCTTCCCTTCCTTCCACCCATATTTGCCACCAGACTTACTACTGAAGCTCAGTACCTCCACAGCACATTACTACTGGTGATCATATTTTTCCTTTTTCTTTTCTGAAAGGTGGAGGTAGAGGTGGGTGGAGAGAGATGGAAAAGGAGTGAGGGGAAAGGGAGAGGGAGAGGGAGTGGGGGGAAAGGGAGAGAAAGAAGGAGAGGGAGTGGGAGGGAAAGGAGAGGAAGAGGGAGAGAGAGAATTGCAACAGTGTTTCACTGCTTTTGAAGTTTCCCTCCTTGCATGTGGAGACCAGAGGTTTGAACCCAGGCATTTGCACATGGTATTGTGTGCACTCAACCAGATGTGCCACTACTTGCCCTTGGTCAGTTTACTTTTTTAAGTAGATCAGTCTAGTTGAGTGAATTTGAGAAGTGGAGGATGAGTCTCCAGAGAACAAGGGATGTATACAGTCTATAATGAACATGCAAATATTTGAGGTTTTTTTTTTTTTATGACAAAAAGAGTTAGCTTTTTGTTAGTTATACAGTAAGAAAAAAAAGAATGCAGTAAGAATACAAGCATTTGGGAGTCGGGTGGTAGCGCAGCAGGTTAAGTGCATGTGGCACAAAGCTCAAGGATCAGTGTAAGGATCCCGGTTCTAAACCCAGGCTCCCCACCTGCAGGGGAGTCACTTCACAGGCAGTGAGGTAGGTCTGCAGGTGTCTATCTTTCTTTCCCCTTCTCTGTCTTCCCCTCCTCTCTCCATTTCTCTCTGTCCTATGAAACAACAATGATGACATCAATAATAATAATGACTACAACACTAAAACAACAAGGGCAACAAAAGGGAATAAATACATAAATATTAAAAAAGAATACAAGCATTTTAAAATCTTATAAAATTCAATTCACATTCTTTATTTTTTTTGGATATATTCTTCTTCCAATTTTAATTAGGTAATTTTTTTTTTTTTTTTGCTAGCAATTGAGCTAGTTGATGCTGCTGCCAACTTGATTAATGAATAGAGCATTTGGAACACTGACCCATTTCTTTCTCTCAAAAACAAACCATTTATCTTAGTTTCTGAAATTTCTTCCCACACTTCCTCTGCCTTAGTTTCAAAGATCTAGACACATCTCTTTGCTGTAAAAAAATAAAATAACAATAAAACAAGCCTCATAGTTGATGATCAGTTTCTTTTTGTTGTTGTCGTACTAGAGCACTGCTCAGCTCTGGCTTGTGGTAGTATGGGAATGGAATTTGGGATTTTGGAGTCGGAGGCATGAGAGTCTCTTTGAACAACCATTGTGCTATCTACCCCCTCCTTGACCATAGTTTCTTTCCACCCACTTAAAATGAATTAATTTGTCAATTAATTATTTTACTAGAGCACCGCTCAATTCTGGGTTAGGATGAACCTGGGAATTATGTACTGGAGACTTTGGAGCCTGAGGCATAAAAGTCTCTTTGCATAACCATGGTGCTATCTCCTCAATCTAATCAAGGCATTGCTAATTGACTTATTCAATTTACTTTAAGGTTTTGTTAAAACTGTATTACTCCAACTATAAATAAATTATTTAAGTAGAGGTCAAAGATAAATTAATGTGGTAACCCTCCTCACTGAGGACCCACAGGAACCGCCTCTGGGAAGTCATTGAGGTACCTAGAGAGCACAAGTTTACGATCGACTGAAAGTGCTCTCCAGTGAATCATATTCCCGTTACTTTCTTCATAACTTCGTCATTCAGTGAATTTAGGAACTAGCAGGATTATCCACACCAATAACTGGCAGTGAGTTTTACACTGACGATGGGATCTAGGAAAGGGGACTGCATTTTGCTCCTGGAAAACATGATGCCAAAGAAGTCAGAGGAAGTCCTTGTCAGAAAATACTATAACCTTCTAACACAATCGTCTTCCTGCTGTGCCAGAACCTGTATATTTACTATCTGAGATTTTTTTGTTAGCCTCCATTAAAGTAAATTGTCTTTTTTTTTTTTTTTTTTTTGCCTCCTGTCATTGGAACTCGGTCCCAGCACTGTGAATCCACCGCTTCTGATGGCTTTTTTTTTTTTTTTTTTTCCTTCTTCTCGAGAGGACTGAGAGAAATTGAAAGGGCGAGGTAGATAGAGGGAGAGAAAGACACCTGCTGGTGAAGCCTTTAGCCTACAGGTGGGGAGCTGGGGGGCTTGAACCAGGATCCTTGTGCCGGTCCTTATGCTTCATACTATGTGCGCTTAACCTGGTGCACCACCGCCCGACCAATTATCATTTTAAGAATTAAACATCTACAGAGTTAAAAAAAAAAAAAAATGTAAACGGGGGTCGTGTGATAGCGCAGCGGGTTAAGCGCACATAGCTTAAAGCAAGGACCGGCATAAGAATCCCGGTTCGAGCCCCCTGCTCCCCACCTACAGGGGCATCACTTCACAGGTGGTGAAGCAGGTCTACCGATGTCTATCTATCTTTCTCCCCCCCCTTCCCCTCCTCTATTTCTCTCTGTCCTATCCAAAAACAACAATATCAATGGTAAGGATAAAAATAACCAGAGTAACAAAAGGGAAAAAATGGCCTCCAGGAGCAGTGAATTTGTGATGCAGATACCGAACCCCAGCAATAACCCTGGAGGCAAAAAAAAAAAAAAGTAAACATCGAGAGATCATTTGGGGGTGGAAGTGGTGAGGGGTTCTTTACCAAATGACCATAGACAAATATATAGAGTTAATGAGTTTTCCCAAAGTTAATTTATTACTATTATTTTTATAGATTTTATTTATTGATTCATGAGAAATGATAGGAGAGAGAGAAAGAACCAGACATTAGTCTGGTACATGTACTGCCAACGATTGAATTTAGGATGTCATGGTTGAGAGTCCAAGTCACCTCCCGGACCACCCAAAGTTTATTTATACTAGTTATGGTTAAAATATTCAAACTTTTTAAACATTATCTATTTAATTTATTATTATTATTATTATTATTATTTTAGAGAGATGCAGGGAGAGAAAGACACAGTGAGAACACCAGAGCACTGCTCAGCTCTCTCTGGCTTATGGTGGTGCAGGGGATTGACCCTGGGACTTCGGAGCCTCAGGCATGAGAGTTTGCATAACTATTATGCTATTTACCCCCACACCTCAAATTTGTTTTTTGTAAGTAGGAGGAAAACACTGATACATTTATAGTGATTTTCTCTCTGTTGATAGGCTAACAAGAAATACTTGAAACTGTTTCTAAATGAATGCAGGTTAAAAGGCAGCCTACTCAAAGGTTTTTCTTTCTTGCTTTCTTTTTGATAGGACAGAGAGAAATGGAGAGAGGAGGGGAAGACAAAGATGGGGAGAGAAGGATAGACACCTGCAGACCTGCTTCACCGTCTGTGAAGCGACTCCCCTGCAGGTGAGGAGCCCAACATAGCATTTAACCTGCTATGCTACTGCCCGACTCCCTTACTCAAAGTTTTATTCTGTACTTTATATGAATTTTTCTAGCAAAAAGAATAATATTTAATAATATAAGATGCATCAGCCTCTGCTGAGACTAATGCTAAACAGTTGTTTTCCTGCCCTTTGGCAATGACAGTAAATTCCAGGAAGAGAGAATGTTTAGATTATTGGCTTTTATTATATAAACTAAAACAACACTATCATATGGCTTATTTCAATAAATTAATTTCTGTCAAATTTGTGAAAAGCTGAAAGGACATGACATTCTAAGATAAACCTTCATATTTATTATCATTGAAGGCTTTGGATCTTACCCTGGAAATTAAGACTTGTCTCTGTTCTGTGTGTTGTGTAGGTATGTGTAGTATATATGTTAGACCTGAAATAGTACTTGTCTCACCATTTGAGGGAAGCTCTTACCCTAACTGAAGAATTGCATTATTTTCATTGGGACTCATTTTCAGGTAGATGATTTACTGCATTTAATAGTAGGTTAAAAAAAAAAAACTTTGAAATGAACCATTCTTTAAAAACAGTGACATTTGAAAAAAATCTATGTTTTCCAAGACACTCTAAGAGAATTTTTTTTAAAATTTACTTATTCCCTTTTGTTGCCCTTGTTGTTTTATTGTTGTAGTCATTATTGTTGTCATTGTTGGATAGGACAGAGGAAAATGGGGAGAGGAGGGTAAGACAGAGAGGGGGAGAGAAAGACAGACACCTGCAGACCTGCTTCACCTTCTGTGAAGCGACTCCCCTTCAGGTGGGGAGCCAGGGGCTCGAACTGACTCTTCTTCTTCTAGCGTTTGCCCTTCTTCTGTAGCCAGTCAACAGCGTCAGGTTGAGCCTGATGTAAAGTTTCGAGACCTCCTTTGAATCTGGAGAGGTGGCAGTCGTTGACTATGTGGGTCATAGTCTGTCTGTAGCTGCAGGGGCAGTTCGGGTCGTCTCTGGCTCCCCAGCGATGGAACATAGCGGCGCACTGGCCATGGCCTGTTCGATAGCGATTGAGGAGGAACCGACTCTAAGAGAATTCTAATCTGACACTATCTTCTTCAATGAAGTCTTGATTCTCCTTCATCAAGGGGTGGAGATTATTACTTTCTAGTCTGAAATTTTGATAAGCTCTGCTTTGACCTTGAAATAATGTGAAAGTGATGCTGTGTTGGTTCCTGGAATACTCCAAAACTGTCTTTGACTTATTATCTTCCCTGGAATTTTTAGAAACTGTTTTTGTACTATGTTCACTCCTGATAAAGCTCCCTCTCAAAATTATGCTGCATAGGAGGCAAACTCAGTTGATCAGAGAAATTCTGTGCTAGTTCTCTAGTTCACAGCCACAATTGACCTCTTTTTTAATTTTTAAATTTTTTTATTATCTTTACTTATTGGATAGAGACAGCTAGAAATTGAGCAGGAAGGGGGAGATAGGGGGGGGAGAGAGGCAGAGAGATACCTGCAACACTGTTTCATCACTTGCAAAGCTTTCCCCTGTAAGTGGGGACTGGGAGCTCAAACCTGGGTCCTTGAGCATTGTAATATATGTGCGCTCAACCAGGTGCACCACCACCCAGCCCCCACAGTTGACCTCTTAAGAACAGCCACTGATGTCTTCAGCTGTTAGTTAGACGTCCAGTCTGCCTGAGCCTTCAGTTCACTGCCTCTCTCAGTGACTTCAAACTACCAGGACATGAGAGCACTTAGGTATCAATGTGGCTAAGCCCTATCAATCTGCAGAACCATGAGATATATTAGTAATTAACTTTATTGAAATTGTGGATGGACTGTAATGATTTTTTGAAATTAAAAAAATTATTTATTCCCCTTTGTTGCCTTTGTTTTTTTATTATTGTTGTAGTTATTGTTGTTGTTATCAATGTCATCACTGTTGAATAGGACAGAGAGAAATGGAGAGAGGAGGGGGAGAGAAAGACACTTGCAGACCTGCCTCACCTCCCCTGCAGGTGGGGATCCGGGAGGATCCTTACACTGGCCCTTGTGCTTTGTGCCACATGCGCTTAACCTGCTGCGCTACCACCCGACTCCCTTTTTTTTTTTTTTTTTAAAAAGACTTTTATTTATTTATTAATGAGAAAGATAGGAAGAGAGAAAGAAAGAAGGAGATATCACTCTGGTACGTGAGCTGCCGGGGATTGAACATGGAAACTTATGTTTTAGAGTCCAATGCTTTACCTACTGTGCTACCTCCTGGACCACTAGAAAAACTTTCATAGAAAAGAATCACATATATGAAAAATAGATTAACCCATTTTGCAACACTTCATTTCAAAGTTGAGCACTGAGGTATAAATGTAATTTTATTTTTCTCCTTCTTCCTTTCTCTCTCTTTTTTTTCTCTCTCTCTCCCCTTCCTTCTCCCTTCCTTCCTTCCTTCCTTTCTTCCTACTATTTTTTGGTTTTTTTTTTTTTTTCCCCTCCAGTTGCTGGTGCTTGGTGCTGGCACTATGAATCTGCTGTTCCTGGCAGCCACTCTTTTCCTTTTTTTTTTTTGTTTGTCTCATCATTTTAGTCAATGGGTCAGAGAGAAATTGAAAGGGAGGAGGAGATAGAAAGGGAGAGAAAGACACCTGTAGACCTGCTTCACCACTCATGAAGCCTCCCCACTGTGGGTGGGGAGTGGGGGCTCAAACCTGGTTCTTTGTTCTGGTCCTTTTACGTAGTACTGTGTGTGCTTAACCAGGTCCACCACTGCCCGGCCCCCTAAATGTAATTTTCCATTTTTCCAAACTGTAAGTTACTCAACATAAGAAAATATGACTATCTGAATCTGAATCTCTGGCATTGAGTGGTGTTTTGTATTTCATGTGTGCTCAACAAATACCATTACATAAATGACTATGCTACACTCAGTCCAGTTTTCCTATTTGTTGAAACCCCTCTTCAGTTGCAGTGAATTACTTACTAAATAACATATAATGGTCAGAGAATGTGCTTCTGAATTGATAAGCTTCAATATATTTTTGTAAGGTGGTTAGTAATGTTGGCTATGTTTTTATCTGTGCTGGACATTTATATGTACATTAATATACATGTTTAAACATACAAAAGCCAAACACTCTCCTCCTCCTCATCTTCCCACCAGGTTACAGCCCCAGTGTACACAGTCTTTTAATTTCTGACCCCACCAAAATAAAGATAATAAAGTTCACATTTTAATTGAAACACTAAGTTTATTTATTTTTATTTATTTATTGGGGGAGTATTCTTTTATAGTTGACAGTAAAATACAATAGCTTGTACATGCGTAACATTTCCCAGTTTTCCATATAACAATTCAACCCCCACTAGGTCCTCCTCTGCCATCATGATCCCGGATCTGAACCCTCACCCTCTCCCCAGAGTCTTTTACTTTGGTGCAATATACCAACATAAGTTTATTTATTTATTTACAAATTTTTTTATTACATAGTGCAGACTATACGTGCTGCAATACCCCAAACCTCAGAATTAAAAATTTTAAATTTATTTATTTATTTATTTTCCCTTTTGTTGCCCTTGTTATTTTATTGTTGTTGTAGTTATTATTGTTGTTGATGATGTCGTCGTCAGATAGAACAGAGAGAAATGGAGAGAGGAGGGGAAGACAGAGAGGGGGAGAGAAAGATAGACACCTGCAGATCTGTTTCACTGCCTGTGAAGTGAATCTCCTGCACGTGGGGAGCTGAGGGCTCCAACCGGGATCCTTACACCTGCCCTTGCGCTTTGTGCCACATGTGCTTAACCCGCTGTGCTACTGCCCGATTTCCCTTAGTTTCTTTTTACCAGAGCACTACTCAGTTCTGACTTATGGTGGTATGTGTGGGGTGGGGATGGGGGAATTGAACCTGGGACTTTGGAACCTCAGGTATGAGAGTCTATGAATAATCATTGTGCTATCTCCCTTGCCCATAAGTTTATTTTTTAATAAAAACTGAATAAACTGATAAGTACATTTGTGGAAGTAATAGTACTTTCCTTATGACATTTTCTCAGTTTATTTAGATGCTTTGTTAGCAAACAATTAAAATGGTAATATTTGTATTTACTTATGCATAAGAGGCCTGTTTAACAGGGCCATTCATCCAAACTTTGTTAGCATATTCTTTGCAGTAGGTGCTATAATTTAATGTAAGCCATAAGGCAGCAGTAAAACTATTGGGCTGGAGCAGGCTTCACGTAGCAAGCACCAACTTCAAGTCTCAGTGATTCTGCATCGAATGTAAGCTCTATCCTTAGTGAACCCTCTGCTCAAGCTGAGCCAGGTGCTAGCATTGTGTCTGGAACATATGATTATTTAATCCCAGATCATTCTGCTCCCCCTCCGTCAGATGTAGGATCGTTTCAGTCCTATAGCCAATTCCTCTTTCACGTAGCCTTCACCTATATGGTCCTAAAAGGGAAATGTCAGAAAAATGACTACTACAAATTTGACGTCTTCCTGACTTTAATAATTACAGCTTTGAGCTGATTGCTGACTCCTTCATTCTTCTTGTGTTTAATTTATATCTAAGCATACATTTTTTTTCTTTTTGGGGGGATTAATGATTTACAGTCAACTGTAAAATACAGTTTGTACATGTGTAACATTTCTCAGTTTTTCACGTAACAACTCACCCACCCATCCAGGTCCTCCTCTGCCATCCTGTTCTAGGACATGAACTCTCCCCGCCACCCCAGAGTCTTTTGTTTTGGTGCAGTACAATCGGCCCAGTCCAAGTTCTGCTTTTTGTCTTCTTATTTTTCATCTTCTCTATTTTTATTATTATTAATAATTTGATACTGATAGACAATATTGTGGAATAAGAGGACCACAATTCGTACAACTCCCACTTCTAGCGTGCCATATCCCATTCCCTCCACTGAAAGCTTTCTTCTTCTCCTTCTCCTTCTCCTTCTTCTTTTTGCCTCCAGGGTTATCATTGAGGCTCAGTGCCTGCACTATGAATCCACTGCTCCTGAAGGCCATTTTTTCCCCTCTTGTTGCCCTTGTTGTTTATCATTGTTGTTGCGGGATGCATTGGATCGACCTTCTCGTGGTGCATCCCGTGAGTACCCTTTCATTGGGGAAACTGACGATCCTTCCTAGCCGACTGAATCCACATGGATCCCAGTCACTTTCAAAGCCAGCAACAAGCAACTCCTGACAGCTTTCAACCTCACGCTGTTGACTGGCTATGGAAGAAGGGCAAACGCTAGAAGAAGAATTGTTGTTATTATTATTGTCATTGCTATTGTTGGATAGAACAGAGAGAAATCGAGAAAGGAGGGAAGACAGAGAGGGAGAGAGAAATATAGACACCTGCAGACCTGCTTCACCACTTGTGAAGCGACCTTCCTGCAAGTGGGGAGCCCGGGGCTTGAACTGGAATCCTTATGCTGGTCCTTGCACTTTGCATCTTATTTTTATTCTTTTATTCTTATTTTTTATCTTTTTCTTTTCTTTTTTTTCTTTCAGAGTTATCACTGGGGTTCGGTGTCTGCACTACGAATCCACTCCTCCTGAAGGCCATTTTTTCCATTTTTTTATTGAATAGGACAGAGAGACATTGAGAGAGGAGATGAGGAAATGGGGGGGGGGGGAGAAAGACACCTGCAGCCCTGCGTCACCACTTTCGAAATGAGTCCCTGCAAGTGGGAAGCTGGGGGCTGGAACTGGGATCCTTGGGCGGGTCCTTGCAATCTGAATGCCTATCAACAGATGACTAGCTAAAGAAGTTATGGAATATATGTTTCGTGGAATACTACTCTGCAATAAAAAATGATATTATGTCTTTTGGGACAAAATGGATGGAACTGGAGGTGATTGATTATACTTAGTAAGAGATGTTAAACAACTACCAGATGGTTTCACTCACATGTGGAATCTAGAGAACTAATAATATACATCAACTTGAAAAACAAAACAAAACAAAATAAGGCTAAGGACTTCACCAGTGTGTCCTGGAATCCCACCTCTTCCCCAAAGCTGTACCCCACTAGGGAAAGATAGAGACAGGCTAGGGGTATGGATCCATCTGTCAATGCCCATGCTCAGCAGGGAAGCAATTACAGAAACCAGACCTCTGACCTTCTGCAGCCTATAAAGATCTTTGTTCCATACTCCCAGAGGGATAAAGAATAAGAAAGTGAGGGCTAGGTAGTACAGTAGCAAACTTCACGTAGTATGAAGCACAAAGACTGGATAAATGGTCTGGGTTCGAGCCCCTGCCTCCCCACCTGCGTGGGGGGGGGGTCACCTTGCAAGCAGTGAAACAGGTCTGCAGGTGACATCTTTTTCTCCTTCCTCTGTTTCTCCCCATCCTGTAATCTCTTTCCATTCTATCCAGCAACAACAACAATGGGGGGTGGGGAAAGATGGCCTCCAGGAGCAGGGGATTCATAGTGCAGGCACCAAGCCCCAGCATCAAACTGAAGGCAAAAAAAAAAAAAAAAGTATGTTATTCTAGCAGTCACTTTTTTTTTTTTTTTTTTTTGCTTCCAGGGTTTTTGTTGGGACTTGGTGCATGCACTATGAATCCACTGCTCCAGTAGGCTATTTTTTCCCTTTTGTTGCCCTTGTTGTTTATTGTCATCATTGTTGTTATAATTGTTGTTGTCATTGCTGTTGTTGTTGGATGGGGCAGAGAGAAATCGAGAGAGGAGGGGAAGACAGAGAGGGGCAGAGAAATAGATACCTGCAGACCTGCTTTGCGACTCCCCAGTAGGTGGAGAGCCAGGGGCTTGAACCAGGATCCTTACACAGGTCCTTGCGTTTAGCGCCATGTGCACTTAACCTGCTGTGCTACCACCCAAGCCCACCTAGCAGTCACTTCTAAAGGTTTTCAGGCTTTTGAATTCAGACTGAATTATCTCGGTGACTTTCCTGTTTTTCCAGCTTGCAGGTGGCCAACTTCTTGACCTCCATTATTACATGAGCCAGTTCCTGTAACCAACACTTATATACCTATGTTCTATTCAGTTTTTCTGGAGAACCTTAACACATAATACAGAGGAGATCAGACTCCTGCAACAGTTGCTTTTCTTCATAAATATCTCAAGAACTGCCTGAGTTTTTATATCTCTAAACCATGTTTATTAGTGATACAGAATTTTTCTCTCATCCCTCCACCATCCCTTGTTACTTTCTCTTCATATTCTTCTTTTTAAAAAAAAATATTTTATTTATTAATGAGACAGATAGGAGGAGAGAGAAAGAACCAGACATCACTCTGGCATATGTGCTGTCTGGGATCAAACTTGGGACCTCTTGCTTGAGAGTCCAATGCTTTTATCCACTGTGCCACCTCCTGTACCACTCATATTCTTCAACATCTTTTCATGAACTGTCTTTCACATTGTCTTTTTGAGTGTCTGTATGCAATTTCTTATAATATTGCTCTTACCACTTACATTTGAAAAAATTCTTAATATCAGAGAACTAGAACTAAAATCAAGACTTTGCACACTTGGATAAATAACTCTGACAGCTGCAAAAAAAAAAAGCCTCTTCTTCTGGCCTGGAAGATAGCACAATAGATAAAGCATTGAACTCTTTTTTTTTAATGTTTATTTATTCCCTTTTGTTGCCCTAGTTGTTTTATTGTTGTAGTTATTATTGTTGTCATCGTTGCTGGATAGGACAGAGAGAAATGGAGAGAGGAGGGGAAGAGAAAGACACCTGCAGCCCTGTTTCATTGCCTGTAAAGTAACTCCCCTGTAGGTGGGAAGCAGGGGGCTCAAACCGGGATCCTTACACTGGTCCTTGTGCTTTGCGACATGTTGTTTTATCTGGGCTGGCTTCACGGGCGGGTAACAGAGACGACCAGAGACATGCGGCTGGGCTGGGAAGCTGTATTTCTTTATTCACGAACAACGATTCATAGACTAACCCAAACTAATACCAAACAGAACTCTCCTGCATCCTTCTCACATGGCGGTGCCAAGAAGTCTCGAACTCTGTCCAGGTTTTTTGGGGTGGGGACAAGAGGGCCCGCAAAACTAGCAGGACTAAACCAATTTTCCTGGCAGGGGGAGAGCTAGACCAAACCAATGTAAAGCATACAACAATTCCCCCTTTTCTTTTAAACTAAATGACCACAGTATCAGGGTTGTGGGGTGAACAGAAACCTATATCGTACAGGCATTTTCAAAAAAGAAACTGGCACAAACATGGAGAAACATGTAAGTGAGTAACAAGAACCAGTGTGCTGCCAAGGGAAGGCCTGAGGGGGCCAGTTTTTGCCTCTGTGGGCAAAACTTTATCAGCTTAAAAAAAAACATTTCCTGCCTCTGGGGGGCGTACTTGCCTCGATGGGCATTTTTTTAGCATGGGGGCGGGGAACGGCCTAGAGTCCCAAAGGCAGCTGGCTGCAGTCAGTGTTTGAGACCAGTGAGTCCAATAGGAGTGCCAGTCGAAAGCAGATGTCCATGGAAGAATGCCAGGGGGTGGAACGTTGTATGAGGAAGGTCTGCTGCTGGAATTCGGCTTTTCTGTAGAGAACTTGACAGCTGCAATTTACTTACTATGAAACAAACTTGTAGCAGGTTAGAAGTTTATCACAATTGATAACTATTACAATTAGAAGTCTTTTTTAGAATGATTTTAAGGTTGGTTAAAGTTTAAACAATAGAATGTGAAAAGGTAAACATGAGGATCAAGGAAAGAAAACCTCAGGCAGGAGTATCATTAGCATAGCCATTGTGTAATCTACCATTTCTAATAGGGAAGGCAATCGAGAGTTTTACGTATCAACAAGTCTATTTAACCTTTTGTTACACCCATTTAAGATGGAGACACACCCTAGGTGTGAGCAGGTTTTGTTTTGACCAACTTAGTTAAAATATATTGATTGTTAACTAATTTTTACCTCAGACTTTAAATGTAAGTTAATTTTATCTTTATGAGAATTACGTTGAAAACCTTTTTCATTTAACTTTGTCTGGTAAGAATATAGCCTTAAAGTTACATTTTTAACCTTAATGTTACCAAACTTTAAACACACACATACACATGGTCTTCAATATACAAGGAGAGAAACTTTTGTTACGAAGACATGTCATTTTAAACATGAATTTACATCTGTACTGTCTTAGTTGTTGGGGGGAGGGGTCACCATCCAGAGGTGGCTTCCTGCGCAGCTCCACTTCTAGGAATCTGCGTATTCTAGCTCGTCTGCCTTCAGACCCAAGCTGGAGATCTCAGCCAGGGGGCCCAGTTTCAGCAGGGAGCCCGAGGTCTCCGGGGGGACCAGGATCTGTCCAGACTTCATAGCACGAGGGCGGGCGGGCCAGCCGTGCAGAAGGCGTGGGCCGAAGTGCCCTGGGGTGGCGGCCACGATAGGCTGTCACGGCCTTGCCCCATGGCCCTGCCATGTCTGCTGCCCTGCTCCCAGCGGCCGAGCAGTGTGGAGGGAGCCCACGCCCAGTGCCCCGTGCCATGCAGCGGAAAGCGGGCTCCTGCGGGCTGGCGTTGGTCAGAAACCAGAGTGGTCCAGAGATAAATGTTCCAGAAACAGCAAAACAGTCTCGTGAAGAAAGGGCAGAGGCCTTTGGAGATCTCTTCACAAGCAGAAGAGAAGGCCATAGTGCATAGGTAACCAAATTGTCTTCACTTATCTGAGAGATGCGCAGGTCCAGCCCCACGTTGGGTGCCATATGTTATTTTATCCGGGCTGGCTTCACGGGCGGGTAACAGAGATGACCAGAGACACGTGGCTGGGCCGGGAAGCTGTATTTCTTTATTCACAAACAACGATTCATAAACTAACCCAAACTAATACCAAACAGAACTCTCCTGCATCCTTCTCACATGGCGGCGCCAAGAAGTCTCAAACTCTGTCCAGGTTCTTTGGGGCGGGGACAAGCGGGCCCGCGAAACTAGCAAGACTAAACCGATTTTCCTGGCAGGGGGAGAGCTAGACCAAACCAATGTAAAGCATACAACAGCGACACCTGCGCTTAACCCGCTGCACTACAACCCGACTCCCAAAGCACTGAACTCTTAAGCATGAGGTCCTGAGTTTGACCCCTGGCATTGCATATGCCAAAGTGATGATCTGGTTCTTTCTATCCTCCTGCTCCTCTTTCAAGTTAGTACGGAAAAAAAAAATTGGTTTTTTTTTTTTTTGTCTCTTTCTTTCTCTTTTTCTCTCTTCATTTTTCTATTTCAGGCAATTCTGAGAAGAATATTACCAATCTAGTCTGAATACTACTTCATGACCCGGTGTTACCCTGAATCTCCACAGTCCTTGAACATGAAAAATTATAGCACAGGAGTCAGGATTGTATTTTTAGTAGGATCATAAAAAAATTTATACTGAGATTTCTGGGGCAGTAACAGGGACAAGTGAAGTCACCTAGTTTGCATTGGTTTGCATGTAGTTTTACTGACTCTTTTAGGAGTAATTGAAAAGAGTTCATTTATCTCATGGGTATGTCTGTGCTCAGGTGTCTGTCAAACTTTGGCTCAGTCCTCAAATTTGTAATGTTCACGGTATCATGAATGCAAATTTTTGTTCCATGAATAGCTCAGCAGTTTGCCAGTTTCCAAAAGTAAACATACAATTCTCCATCTCAGGTATGCTTTGGGTAATGTATATTGACCGCCAAGCTAGTACTGTGCTGAGAACTTTAGGTGTGGGTACGTATTTTATCCTCCCAATTAATATTTGATGCATGGAATTCTATTAGAGCCCCTACTTTTTAAAATATATATTTTATTTATGAGAAAGATAGAAAGAAAGAGAGAGAACCAGATATCACTCTGGTACTTGTGCTGCCAGGGATTGAACTCAGGACGGCATGCTTGAGAGTTCAATGCCTTATCCACTGTGCCACTTCCTGGATCACTAGAGCCCCTATTTTAGAAAGGAGGAAACAGGGAGCTGGGAAATGGCTCACTTGGTAGTGTTCACACTTTACCATGTGAGAGGACTTGGGGTTGAGCCCCTGGCCACCACATGGGACTACCAGTTTAAAGGGAAAGCCTCATGAGCAGTGAAACAGTACTGTGGTGACTTTTCTCTCTCCTCTTTCTCTTTAACCAGAATACTGTTCAGCTCTGGTTTATGGTGGTGTGAGGGCTTGAACCTGGGTCTTTGGAGCCTCCAGCCCAAGAGGCTGTTTGCATAACCATTAAGCTATATAGCCTCCACCCTCTTTCCTCCTATCTTTCACCCACTTATGGAAAAAAAAAAGTGCTGGGAGTGGTGGAGCCATGCAGGCATGAACCCAAGAATAGCCATGGTAGAATAAATAAATAAAAAATAAATAAATAGGAGGAATATTATTGGGTATACCAGAGAGCCTGGAAAACTCTTGAAATTGGTAGATTTGAATTCAGAGTTGTGTTAGTCATAACTTTGACCACTATGCAGTACTGCCTTCCCTAAGGTAAAATGTATAGCATATTTTCACACAACTAAGCCTTTAATAAAGGTCCTGTGATCTCAAATGCAAACGATACGCATTTCATACTTACTGTTCCATTTGTGAGTTCTTGCTTTTTCTACTGTCACCCCTCTTCCCATATCCCCAGATAATTTGACATCTTTCCAACCTTTAAACATCCACCCAAATTCCCAACTTGACAGGTTGCTGAGAATCTTAATTTTTTTTCTGAGAATCTTATATTTTATATTTCTTTTTTTTTAAAGAGTATTTAAAAATTTAAAACATTTTTTAAATATTTCCCCTTTTGTTGCCCTTGTTATTTTTTTATTGTTGTAGTTATTATTGCTGTTGTTATTGATGTGGTTGTTGTTGAATAGGACAGAGAGAAACGGAGAGAGGAGGGGAAGACGGAGAGGGAGAAAGACACCTGCAGACCTGCTTCACCACTTGTGAAACAACTTTGCTGCAGGTAAGGAGCCAGGGGCTCCAACCCGGATCCTTAAGCTGGTCCTTGTGCTTTGCCACATGCGCTTAACCCGTTGCGCTACTGCCCAACTCCCCTGATATTTCTTCTATTTTTTATATTTATTTTCCCCTTTGTTGCCTTGTGTTTTTATTGTTGTTGTAGTTATTATTGCTGTTATTGACAGAGAGAAATGGAGAGGAAGACAGAGAGGGGGAGAGAAAGATAGACACCTGCAGACCTGCTTCACTGCCTGTGAATATGACTTTACTGTGTGTCCATTTGAGACACACAGTAAAGGTGTGGAGGCGGAGACAATTTGGTGAGGTAGGCAGTGAAGTAATAAAGAGTTGTGTGAACGGCTTCCTTTTTCTTGAATATTATCTTCATCACATTCTCTATGGGGGTGGAAGATACTCTTTGGTTCACAAAGACTTTTCTTTATGGAGATACGAGAAAAATTGTACCAAGGCATTTTTGTTCAAAAGGACCACAGCAATCAAAGATTGGATTGTCAGGACTTAATTCCAGAAGGCAAGCTATTAATGCTTTGGTTACCTAGTTTTGTAGGGTTCGAGTACTATTTAATAAAAACCTCACATTTGTTTTTCATAACTGCTCATTTTAATTCCTACAAAAACTGGGGGGTTGTGAATAGAACGGTATGTTGGCGAATTTTGCCTTTTAACTGACACCGTGATGCAGATCAGCTTTTGACACTTTCAGCACAAATCTGCGCACCAGGTACTCAGTTGGCTGTATCACCCTCCATAGGCTTGTGAGCGTGTGTAGTTGAGCAGGTATAATTTTCCTGCTTTGTTCTGAACTACTACTGAAGTGCAAGGATTTAACATATTTCAAAAATGATCGGGAGTCGGGCGGTAGCACAGTGTATTAAGCGCAGGTGGTGCAAAGCGCAAGGACCAGCATAAGGATCCCGGTTCAAGCCCCCACTCTCCACCTGCAGGGGAGTCGCTTCACAAGTGGTGAAGCGCGTCTTCAGGTGTCTATCTTTCTCTCCCCTCTTTGTCTTCCCCTCCACTCTCCATGTCTCTCTGTCCTATCCAACAGAGATGACGTCAATAACAATAATAATAACTACAACAATAAAAAAACAAGGGCAAGAAAAAGGAATGAATAAATCTTAAAAAAAAGAAAATGATTACAGGATCTTATAATCTTGTCATTATTAAATCATTAATAAAAAACAATTACTGATATCTTTTCCCCAATCGGAATTTGTTTCATCTAGCAATTTAGTAGTAATAATGTCTTCCTGTTTTCAATCTGGATTTTTTGGGGGGTGTGATTTAAAAATAAAGGCCTTATATAAACACCCAAGAAGTAGAATTATTACAAATTTCCCAAACCAGAAAGCCCTGCTCTCAAGATCCTCCTCACCAAGGGAGTCTACAGAGCACAGTCCATGCTGTCTTTCCTTTTTTTCTTAAAATTATATTTTTATTTGTTATTGACAGAGAGAAATGAGAGAGAAGGGGGAGGTACTACTTGTGAAGCTTTCCCCCTGCAGGTGGGGACCAGGGGCTTGAACCCAGGTTCCTGCACATTGTAACATGTGTGCTCAACCAAGTGTATCACCACCCAGCCCCACTCCATGCTGTCTTAAAGGAACCAAAGTGTTGGCCCTATGTCTGTGAAATGCTAAAATTGTTAGTGAAGTTAGACTTTTAGGATACTACCACTTCACCAGCCACAAAGATACTGGCTTATTTGCTTAAAATTAGAAAGGGAAAACTACACAAGTAATATAGTTTAGAAAATAAGTGAGTTTGTGGGCAGGTGGTATCACTTATTAGTAATTAAAAGGATTTTGTACAACTGTACCCTTAGCCCCCTCTGCTCCTGTGCTTCTCAGTTGTCCCAGCAGGTGTCACTATAATCACAGAACAAACATTCCACAGCATGGTATGTAACTTTATTTTTCTAGCATAATTTAAAGTATTTACACACTGCACTCACTGTTTTTTACACAGATACTTATATATCTATGAATCACATCTAAATTTTTCTTTGCAAAGCTTCAACACACTGGGGGTGGGGACTTAAGCATCACAAAGAGGACAAAAAATCGTTTTGAATCTTTTTAACAACAGCCATGGGAAGCATCTGTGAAAACCAGTGTTTACCCCCAAGTTTTAATCTCCCTCAGGAGACTCTGAACAGCTACAGCCAATTCATGTGTTGGTATGATCCCCAAACCCTTTTAAGAAGGATTTCTAGAACCAACATGTCCAAGTAGCATTTTTCTCTAGAAATCCTAGAGAGGAAACAGGAGAAAAATAAACCTGGCCTTTTTCTAAAGAAACACTTGCATTTCTTTCTTTTTTTTTTTTTTTTTAATTATCTTTATTTATTGGATAGAGACAGCCAGAAATCAAGAGGGAAGGGAATGATAGAGAGACAGAGAGACACCTGCAGCCCTACTTCACCACTCATGAAGCTTTCCCCCTGCAGGTGGGGACCAGGGACTCGAACCCCGGTCCTTGCACATTATAATATGTGCGCTTAACCAGGTGCGCCACCACCTGGCCCCAACACTTGCATTTCTAAAACACCTGCCAGTGCAGATTGTCCATGTTGTATAGGGACATAACAGAAGAATCTAAAGGTACTATTGACAGTAGCACTGGTTTTATGATGTTTTTATACACCCTTTACAACTCAACAATATGACACCACCACCCAAGTTTCTTTTTCCATTAGAAGGTGATTTGCTTTTATCTACCTTGGAAAGGACAGTGGTGTTGAATAGTATACATTCTAAGCCCCAAAACTGCAGCAAAAAAAAAAAATTTTTTTTTAATTCCCTTTTATACTGTTTGCACAAAAAGTGGTTAGACATGTTCTATTACCCACCTCTGTTCTACTCAGTGATAATAGAAAATCACTAGCAAATTGCAGCTTCTAAAGCTGCTACATGGTTCTGTAGGTGAACAAAAGCAGCCAGTTTGGAGCTGACGGGAGAGAGGCTCTTAGTTCAGTTTCTATAAAAGGATGACATTTAAATTTCAACTCTGGCATCGCATCTCTGTTAAAAAGAATGTCTTCAGTAGTTCCCTATTTTCACTAGATTAATCCTCTCACATGCAGAAGCTGGAGCAGTCTGTTACTGCAAGATGAGTCCACAGCTGCAGCCTGACTAGATGACCTAAGACAGTCAGAAAGATGATGTCCTCTTTCCAGGCAGTTCGGGGCTCTGGCAGTGCCAACTAACCAATGGGGTATAGCCAACTAAAACTAAGCACAGTCTTGATCTAGATCACTAATGGTATTTAGGTTCATTCTTTTTACTAAGGTATCTAAGTTCACTATCTTTTGTTTGCATTTACGAAAACTTAACGTCAAATACAAATTATGCCATTTCTCAGAACCAAAGGTACATGTTAGACATAACTATGTAATAACACTAATACCAGGTCTCACTTTCACAGTGATTAATTTTTTTAAAAAAAATATTTATCCCCTTTTGTTGCCCTTGTTTTATTGTTGATTTCATTGTTGTTGGATAGGACAGAGAGAAATGGAGAGAGACATCTGCAGACCTGCTTCACCTCCTGTGAAGCAACTCCCCTGAAGGTGGGGAGCCGGGGGCTCGAACCGGGATCCTTAATGCCGGTCTTTGCACTTTGCGCCACCTGCTGCACTATTGCCCAACTCCCAAGTGATTGCTCTTGCCCTAAGCATCTTTCCTTTTACAAGTATAGGTTAATGATGGAGTCATAGGAGAAAGGAAAATATTTTACTTTGTAGGGATTTCAACAGGATACATGGGCAATTAGGTAATATCTATGCCCATGTTTGCTGGGCGGAGGGGATATATCTGATTAAAAAGAGAGACCCTTCTACTCAGAGAACATCTGGATTAATAGGCACCAGCTCAGTCAAGGAAGATTTCTTGTCACTGCTAGCCTGGCATACAAATATGTCAAAGGCTGTGAAGACAATGGTGAGGGGGGAGAGGCTGGAGGATGGAACACTTTGTGATGGAATCTGGGCCTCAATATTAATAAAAGAACCTAAAAACTCAAGTCCCTGGCTATATAAAGTGAGATTAAGGAGGGGCTACTGGGGAAAGAGTTGGCGTTTCAGGGCTCATATGATCGAGGAAGAGATGGCTATGAAGGCGGGCCTGCAGAAATTAAAAGAAAAAAGAAAAAGAAAAACAACAGGGATAATTTATGTTTTCATGTTTGTTCATTGCAGAATTGGTCTAAAAAAAGGGGGGGGAGAGTATTATTAAAATAGGAGCATAAGATGAGAAAAAGTCTGAGAGCTAGTTGGGTCTTGCAAAAATGCTTGGATTTGTACATGAAATTGCCACCATAAGCCTGCTTTGACCTATTTAAAAAACAAAACAAAACAGCAGTTTCATATGGTTCAACCTAACTTATTCTAAGTGCTCAAATACAACAATTATTAGTTAATGTGAATCACATAGTACTATTCTCCCCACCCTCGGTGAAAGTGGCAGCTATCAAATAAAGAGGAAGAAGGTTTCCCAGATCAGTGTCTAGCAGAACTCAACATGTGTGCACAGTAGAGGAGTTAAGTAGCCTTTCAAATTCAGTAAGGGTGGAGGAAGAGGGCCGAGGACAAAGCAGCTCCAATAGGAGGGAATAAATCAGTAGCCAATGAAAACGGTAGGCGGAAACAGCCAAGAATAGTTAGAAACTTCGATGGTCATCTTCGAAGGGAATGCTGTGTTATGGTGTCTGTGTATATGTACTATATATACTAACCAGGTACACACATAAATATTTAATATATAAAAAATAAAGTGCTTTCTAACAGGTCCCTGAGCAGGGACATTATAAAACATTTCACAAAACTGCAAAACAAAATCAATACAATCAAAGAACACTACATCCAACATACGTGAAAACAGTCAAGCACAGTATGTACAACCTGGTGGGTGTCACCCCAGGAAAAACATCCTGTCATATACATGGTATATACATATATACTCTTTGACTCAATATATTATGACAATATATATTTTAAAAATTTGTTATAGACAAAAAATAATAATAAAAAAAATAAAAAGAGAACAAAAGACAACCCCTACAAAAACACAACAAAGATCAAGCATGTGAGTCCCAGACTGAAAGACATACGGTCCCCTCCATGGAGCGTCCCTTGACCACTGTTGGGGAAAATGTGCCAGCGTTCCTTCCTCGGGTGCAGTGCCTCCACGTCCTCCAAGGCACTGTGGGCCGCAGCAGTAAAATTGACATCACCAGTGGTGAGCAGGTCAAAGACACAGGACTGGAAGTAGATGTCCTTCACTGGCATCTTCTCATGGCACTGAGCATTGGCAGTCTCGAGTGTGTAGCCATGCCAGGCCTGCGTCAGGGAGGTGCGAGGCAGTGTGTGCCCCAGGATGGCAGACACCTGCCCCTGTCCCTCGTCGATGCGCTCACTCAGGGGGCAACCATTCACACACAGCTGCAGGTCCTGGCTTTCCTCGTAGGACATGGCCAGATCTTCAGGCATTCGGATGGCAAGGGTCAGGTAGTGACCCAGCTGCCGCACAAATACTGTGGTCCCTATATAGCGGGCATGCATCTCCACATAACGGCCACTCTCCTTCTCCACAATACGGAGGCTCTTGGTATCTCCGTCCCCACCACTGGTACTGCCGTCCACAAAGGCAGCTGGGAGGTCATCTGTCACAGCTTGGTATACTTTTTGATCTGTACACTCACGGTGGGCTTTGAAGATGATGGTGATCTGTGGAGAAAAAAAATGTGTATTAAGTTTTAAGTCTTACAGGAAAGGACGGACATCGTATCCTATCTTTTTCTTCTTTTCTTCCTTCCTTCTTCTTCTTCTTCTTCTTTTTTTTTTTTTAACCAGAGCAATGCTCAGTTCTGGCTTATGATGGGGCGGGGGATTGAACCCGGGACTTTGGAGCCTCAGGTATGAGAGTCTCTTTGCACAGTCATAATCATTATGCTATCTACTTCTGCCCCTGACATGCTTTTCTGTAGTAAAAAAAAAAAATCACCCTGGATTTAAATGACTACAGAATGGAAATTCCAAACTTGTCCCATTTTTTTTTTCCCCCTGCCTCAAAAATGAATGGTGTTACTGTTAGGGAGAATAAAAAAGTACTATGCAGTGAATGAAAGTATGACACAAATCCAGAGGATGGCATCCAGAACAACAACAACAAAATTATCTTTTCTGAGATATTACAGCTTTTAGGCTCCGGATTCAGCAAATTATCTTTTCTGAGATATAACAACTTTTAGGCTCTGGATTCAGCAAAGTTTTATTGATAACTTACAGATCTTATCTCCTTTCAAAAGCAGATGTGCCAAGGCATAGAACTGAGGAAAAAGACTCAGAACTTTGAGGGGCTTAATTAACAACTGGACTATAAAAGCACCATTTCATGACTCATCACTTTTCAACCCCAAACAAAAGCAGAACTGAGGAGGGGGCCATCCCAGCAAGGGCTAGGGCTACCAATCATGTGCCTCAGGAAAGATTTCTCTAAGTCTCTTAATCAAATGTTTCACATGACTGGCTAATCCCTGTGACGGGGAAATCACTTGGCAAATACAGCTCTTAAGCACTGGCAGAGAATAAATACCCTAAACCTAGTTACAGCAAATGTTTTCCCCACACAGCACTCTGGCCCTTTAACTCCTCAGGAAAAGAAAAGAATTTCCCCAGTCAATTCTCATTTCCCCAACTTCAACAGAGAAAGCACTGATACTAAGACACGGTTTCACTTTAGTAAAACTGAAGATACATTTTAAAATGCTGAACATTCTGGTACTGTCCCTGCCAATAGGCTCAATACGTCTGGACAGGTGGTGGAAAGAAGTCAACTATGAAGAGATGAGGCCGCTGGGTCACAACAGGTGGGAAAACTGTCCCAAAAGAGGGGGGCGGGGATTGAGAGACTACATTTTGAGATTTGCACCATTGTCAGTAACTGAGGTAACAGCTTATTTTTCCTTCTTGAGGGGGAAAAAAAAGTATCAGGTGACTTCAGTCAAGGAGGAAAGTAGACATGCCAAACATGCTGCAAATTATCCTAGATGAAGGAAACCTTCTACCTCCTGCACGGGAACTAATCAAAACAATAGACCCTTGTTAAAAAGGCCCCAAAAGGCTGTCCACCCCCCTTTCCTCACCCTTCTCTCTACAAGTCCTCACCACCACCCTCAAGTTTATGTCTGAAGTTTTCTTCCCCGAGTCGGCCAGCATTTGCTCACACTATTTAATTCCACATGTTCCCACTGGTGTTACTTGACTGGAATTTTCCAGCCATTTCATTTTACTTCAGCCAGTTATAAAGCCAGATCTGAACCAGCTGCACTGTAGCAACTGGTTAAATTCATATCCGTTGTTTGCAGCTGCAACTAAAAGCCAGACAATGTACTATAAAAATGCTTGGTTCTCTCCCTTCCTAATTACCCTGAGCCACAATTTAATTTCACTACCAGCCTTCTCACATTTCAACACCTTCTTAACAACCCCAAAAAGGTGTACCAGAGATGATTTCAGGAAATTTGTTGTGCATCCAACCATAAGGCCTTCCAGAGAGAATGGGATTTTGAGCTGGATATCTAATGGCACTATAAAACAGATTTATTTGGTGGCTCTAAAGTCAGCATGACGAGTGGCTCTCTCTCTCTCTCCATACATATATATGTATCTCAAACTAGGACCTGTGGAAGTGAAAAGATCAAGTAAAATTAAAAAAAAAATTATTAAAAAAATACACACACACACACACATGGGGGGGAGACAGAGACAGAGACAGAGACAGGCAGACAGACAGACCAGTGCACTGCTCAGCTCTGGCTTATGGTGGTACTGTGGTACTGAGGATTGAACCTGGGACTTCAGACCTCAGGCATGAAACTCTTTTGCATAACCATTATGCCGGCTCCCCAGCCCTCAAGTAAGTTTTTTCATCTGAAATAGTTGCAAGTTAATACAGATGGCAAAAATAACAGTAATAGACTAAACAAATTCTTTTCCAACAGTTAAGTAATTTGTCTTTCTAGTCTAACAAGGCTCAAACTTAATCCAACTTGGCATTATCTATGAAGAACTGAGTACTTTTTTTTTTTTTTCTTTTGGTTACCTTAGGAAAAACAAAGAGGAATTAGTTTTGTTGGGACAACAAAGCAAAGAAATCCAATTCCAAATATGTTTCCAAAGAGGCAAGCAAGGGTCAAGATTAGGATGAATGGAATGGATTCACAAGTCTCACCAAGCTTCCATTGTTTCCATTAAGCACTTCCCCATTTGGCAGTCCTTTTAATCACTTTCTCTGCCTGTGACACAAATTCCCACATCTCCAGAATATCACGGAAACTCCTCCCCTCCCCCCCCACTACAGTACTAGCACCTACACTTACAGAATAGCCCAGTTTATGGAACAAGTCTTCTATCCGTCTGATTTTCTAGGAGTGAGTTTTCTCCTAAGACAACAAAGTCAATATTATTCTTTTGGGTGAACTAATTCTCACAGAGCATAGGTATAAGCCTTGAGTCAAACAGATCTCAAAGCATGAGGAGAGCTTCCTGAACGGTTCTCTACAGCTGAAGCATGCACTGAAGAGGTAACTGCATGTATATATATATCAGCACAGAGAATGAAGGGCAGTAGTTTCACATACTGAAGTATTGTAATGCAGTATCTATCATTCTTTAAACCAAGTATAGCACCAGCTTTTAAAAAGCAAACACGGATCCATAAAGGGTCAGGAATACATTTTCAGATTTTTGTCTACCTCTTCAGAAAAGCAAAAATCTATCCATTCTTTGTACTTCTTACTTAAATCTCTTTGGAAATTCCAAAATGATTTACACTTCTAACTAGCAGCTATCCAAGCATGTAAAAACAGGATACTCAAAATTGTATTCTAAAGTTCTCAAACAGATAATTAGAAAACACCAGTCATGCTGCTTACTCGACCCCCACCCCACATGATCAGATCCATATGCCGTAATAACTCAATTTGGCACATCTGTTCTATGCCACATCATTTATTATTGATGGATGGCATTTCTGTGCATTTAAAACATCAATGCCTTTTGTTAAACCTCCCCCACCCAGTTCCTCTCAATCTCCATACTCAGACAAACTACTCTAGTTCTCCTCATTCATTTTTAATGTTTCGCTCTCTGAGATCTTTACCACCCACAAGGTCTACTAGGAAGAGAAAGATAGCAGCTACAAATCAACCTTTCCACACCTAAAAGGCAACAGAGTTTAAAATTTACTGTGAAATATCAAAATGTTGAGGCATCTGACTCTATCCTTCCATCAAGAAAAACAAAAAGTTAAATGAAGATGAAATGAACAAAGAGGAAAGTCAAGGTTCAGTCTAGCTCACATGCAGACCTCTCTTTCTAAGGCCCAACAGCCTAGCCAAGTGCTGCACTTAGGTTTTCAAACAGTAGCATTTCCTAAAGATTATGCACTTAACTATTTGTGCTTGTTCTATTTCAGATGAAACATTTATCTGTGTTTTAACTGGGCTATTTGGCACTGCCAAGTACTTGGCCTTACTGGAATCTTCAAATACCAGAACTGGACTTATGGCTTCAGGTGGACCATGAATGAAAGTGAAATTTAATCGCAGAAAATAGCTTGGAACACAGGAAAACAAGTGTGTTAAGTGTCTGGTTAAAATTGGGCTAAAGGAAGTGAAAATGAATTTAATCTCATATAAATCTAGCTGATGTCTTCATAAGTGCTTCTGGGTGCAATTATTGGTTGAAAAATATACCACTCTAAGGGAGAATAAGAAAAAAAACCAAAAAACAAACTATGCTTTCAATCCCTTTACTCTCACACAGATAAGTGGTACATAGCCTCTAAAGTGGTCCTCTAAGTGAATAAAAAAAGGAACTGCTCCAATAAGAACACAAACAGGCATACTCTTATTTCTAGTCTGAAATACTTAATATTTACTCCATCTCTCTCTCTCCCTCTCCCTCTTTTCAGAGGCTAGGGAGCTTGGAAGCAGTAATAGCAGAGGTCTTGAAAACACTCTCTTCTAGTCTACTAAGAGGTGGGTCTTGGTTGGAGCAGAGCTACTTTATCAGGTTGAGAGGTGACTTTCCTCTAGTTGTTCCTCTAGTTGTAAAAGACTGGGAGAATGCTGTCTCTCCCCGACTCTTGTGGAGCAGTGAGTAATATATTTTTAAATTTTTTTATTTATAAAAAGAAAACTGACAAAACCATAGGATAAGAGGGGTACAACTCCACACAATTCCCACCACCAGAACTCCGTATCCCATCCTCTCCCCTGATAGCTTCCCTATTCTTTATCCCTCTGGGAATATGGACCCAAGGTCATTATGGGGAGTGAATAATATTTATATATATTATATTTAGGAAAAATATTGGCACAATCATTGATGCCATTAATAAGTTTCCTAGAGAAACTAAGAAAAAACATGCTAGGAAGGTGTGAACTCAATGAGTTGGCATGAGTTTTACAATCACTACTCAGCCCATATGCCACATATGAATTTAAGACCTTACAAAAGCATATTTTCTTAAATAATTTTATTGAACCAAGACAAGATAATAACAGGAAGGTGGTACAAGTTTTTAACATATGAACAGCCAACCAACTAAAAATCCTACCCTTTTAGGGCTTGAATTTATCTAAGAATTTATTATCTTCAAAAGAGATATGAGAATATGTTTCCCTTGAGTTTCTCCCCAGAGCTTTGTTTCAGGACACTCACAGGATTCCAGAGAAATGGAATGGATCAGATTTACTTGTGCTTCATTACTGCCCTAGGTAATACATGCAGGAACAGGGGCTGTCTTGGCTGCTGGAGGGGTAGTTGGCAGCAGATGGAAAAAGAAGAAACCAAACCAGAGGGGGAAGGACACCCACCGCTGAGGCTGCTCTGGTGGTCCAGGGGAGAAATATTAAGCTTAGTAAGCTGGAAAGAGCACATAAGAGTGAAAGGAAGCAGGTCCAGAGGGGACACATTAAAAAGAACACACACACACACACACACACACACACACACACACACACACACACACACACTCTCAACTACCTGCCAAAGGGAAAGTTCTGTACACTCACTGGAAGGGCTAGAAGTATAAATAGGCCCTGCGAGAGGGAAATTTGCCCATCTCTTTGTATAGACCAGAGCAATGCTCATGCTGGAGAGACTGCAAGTGGCCTCTGCTCTTTAAAGTCTCAGCCTCTCACAGAGCTCCATAGGGAACTTCTTGTTAGTTTGTTTGTAGTGTCGAGATTTTATATAATGAGGAGGTCAGCAAATGTAAGAACTTGCTATGCTTGTAAATGTGAATGTAGGCATGTACAGACAGTACTAAAGGCCTAGGCTGCCACTGCTTCAAACCAGAGGAGAAAAATATTCTGAAAGGTGAGATCCCAGGGCCCAAGGCAGTAAATCTAGGGCCTGAAATCTGCCCTAGCAAGTCTTGCCTTCAGGGATCGCCCTCGGGTGAGTATGTGTGTGTGGGTGGGGGGATGGTGGAAGAGGGGGCGGTGTGGGACAGGGCCACAGATTCTCAGGCCCTGGTGGGACCTCTGACAAATGTTCTGGGCCCAGGCTCAGCACAGCTGTTCTCCAAACTGATGGGAATTAGGAAATCACAGCCTCTTTGATAGCTTTTCAGTTTGGGGGAAGTGATTAAAAAGTTTAAAAAAAAAAAAAAAGGCTCAACAGTCTTCACAACATGCTCTCGTAGGTTCAATTCCAAGTAAACGGACCTTTGAAGAAAGGAAAAAAAGACCACTCACAGGAACGAGGGGGTTAAAAGCGGTGGTCATGTATTTCAGGAAGCCAGTTAACTGGAATGCTACCAAACAATATTCTTCTGTCTTGTTTTTCTTGAGGTAGCGAGTGGGAAAGACACCAATACCACAGACTTTATGCCCCTCCCTCCCAATTTCAGAAGCATATGCAGAACAGATGAAAAATTATAAATGCTGTCATATCAATGCTCTCCACAGTATACAACACACTTTCTTTCAAAACTTGAAGAATCCCATCAGAATTGGCCAAATGTTCTTTTGGTGCCAAGGCTTAAAATAACCAGAGGATTGGAGGACAAAGTAATCTCTCCACAGATTCGGTTTGACCTCAAGTTCTTTGCAGACCCAACACCACCATGGGGGAGCACTGTTAAAACTGTCCCACTAAATTCTGTGTTGGAGATGTATGTTAGTTAAACTGTGAGTTTTTCACTGGCTGGCAAGCTGAACAGTTTAAAAAGCCCTTGAGTTACCCCCTCCCGCCACTAGAACACAAACTTCAAAACAGTGGAAGAGCAAGTTCTACTGCAGTCAAAACAAATAAAGACAAAATGGGCAAGGTAGTATTTTGCATTGTTCAACACTGTAGGTAGCTCCTTTTACATGCCACATTCTGCTTAGGCAGAAACTGTTTGGTTAGCATTAACTGAAGCCAACAAAGAAAGTACCAACCATCCAATGCTTCCTTCTTGCCCCTTCCTCTCAAAATGTTGACTCAAAAGAAAATTTAACAGGGCAGAGAGAGAGGGGGGGAGGGGGGGGCAGAGGGAGACAGTTGGAAATGTGACAGAAAAACAAGTTCTAACTCTCAGCTGTGTATCAGACTTGGCTTTCTGCCTCTGCTTTAAACTGTGGAGGAGTGTGGATTTGTTTTAAAGCAGCAGAGGCCCACAGCAGCCACATGGAATCCTGCCTGGCTCAGGCAGGTATTGGGTTAATTTCATTTACAAATGGGGGATTTTGAAGGTCCCCATGTTCTTCCAAACTATGCCTGGGACAGGAGGAGGAGGAGGGGGTACAGCCAAAGGGATTCAAAATAAATTTAGAAGCCATAAGGATATAAACTCAATTCAGATTTAGACCCTTTTCAGTGTTCATTTCAAAGAATAGAAAAGATGGTTAAGATTTACTACCCAGAGTATCTGAGTGTGTATGGACAAAGTTCTACCTTGTCTGGAAAGCACAGTATATAGGCAGGATGTCATGGGGAGTGTGGAGAGAAAGGAACTCTGGGGTTCCTTTGTACACTGCTGGTGGGAATGCCAACTGGCACAACTCCTATGGAAAACAGTATAGGGAGTTTTTGGTTTTTGCCTCCAGGGTTATTGCTGGGGTTGGGTGCCTGCACTATAAATCCACTGCTCTTGGAGGCTATTTTTTCCCTTTTTTGTTGCTCTTGTTTCTTATCGTTGTTGTTGTTACCATTATTGTTGTTACTGCTGTCATTGTTCTTGGAT